>NW_007736202.1:24692-25799 GCF_000696425.1 Galeopterus variegatus | reverse complement strand
AAATTAAAAATAAAATATCTGAGCCTTAATTTTCTCACAACAAAATATCTTGACAATTACGACAAGAAGCTGAGATCCCCCTCTGAACTAGGAAGGAGAAATTTTCATAAAGGTAGTTATGGGAAACATAAAAATGTTCACGTTTATGTGTCCCAGAGGTTGAGAGATCATAATGTGACAGTAACAGTATTTGGTGAAGGAGTTACTTGTTTAATGTTGCTGAACTGGATTGGGTGGGACCAGAGAGCTGGGCGGTTGTGCCAGGCATTTGGTTAATGCTGTGATAGATATAAAAGTGAGGGTGAAGCCTTCCCTGGGCAAAGCTATCTTACTTTCTCTGGCTTTGTTTGTGCCTATGGAAAGTTTTAGACTGGGCCCTGATTTACAGCAAAGTAATTCCAGACCTGAGAATCTGTCCAATCATTGTGTGTGCCAGGATCTGGAAACAAATGGAAAAATAATCATCCTTGGTTCCAGACAACAATTTTGCATTTTAACGCTTACATGAGAAATGTTCAGATGCTCATAGAGCTATATATTTGCTAAAATAAAACATACAACACTGATGTATAAATTACTGGCACTTTAACAAAGTCTGCAGGTAGGAAAAAGAATAGTAGAATTACGATATCCTTTTCTTTAAAATTTATTTATAATAAATCATCATAAAGGGAAAAATAATATCCTATTACCTCAACTTTTAAGAAAAAGAGGATAAAGCTAGGTAAATTTCTTGGAGAAATGAAGCAGGTCTTTTCATTTATATTTTTGAAAAATTTGTTTTGAAGGAAATCCTTTCAAAATGTTTGTGGCTGCACCTCTCTCCCTCCCCACTTATTAAACTAAATATACTTGCCACAATATAATCTTTCATTTATTACACAGGTGCATTTTGATATATAAGGATTTTTTTTTTTTTTTACATTTCCACATTCTACTCGCCATCCAGGCCCAGATCAGGGAAAATATATTGTTTCCTATTTTCTATAGCATTTTGATTATACTCTGTATTTAGAATTGCCCACACTGAATTGTGGTAAATTAAGCACACATGTAATCTCAAAGATGGGGCCCTTCTTGAGAAAAGGGATTCGGTCCATTTACATT
>NW_007736202.1:22013-24555 GCF_000696425.1 Galeopterus variegatus | reverse complement strand
CACACATGTAATCTCAAAGATGGGGCCCTTCTTGAGAAAAGGGATTCGGTCCATTTACATTTCTCTTCTCAGTGTGACAGGAGGTTGCTACAGCAATGTTTGCTGAAGTGAATTAGAGAGCGTAGCTTTTTTACCTTAATTCTGTCACCACTTATTGTCAGCTCCCCTGACTTTAACATAGACGATTTTTTTTTCACTCACTTATTAATTCAGTAAAAATGTACAAAGCCACTATTATGTTCTGGCATTGCTCTTTTCATGCCATTTCAATCTACAGTTTCAATAGATACGGTGGGAT
Source organism: Galeopterus variegatus (assembly GCF_000696425.1). Lineage (NCBI taxonomy): Eukaryota > Metazoa > Chordata > Mammalia > Dermoptera > Cynocephalidae > Galeopterus > Galeopterus variegatus. Next base: position 24,257 of record NW_007736202.1, on the reverse strand, counting down.
TGGGGTGGGGACAGGCTGGTTTCACGGCAGAAGAATGGGAAGCAATCAAGACAATGCTTCGGGAATCCCACCTTCAGAAGTAGAAGGAATGAAGGGAACAAAGGAGTTCTCCATTTTTGTTTGTTGCTGTTTGCTTTTTGTTTTTTCAGGACCATCTATAAAGGGATGTCAGGAAGGAGAAGACACTGCGCTCCAGCAACACCAGCTTTATCCAGTCTCTCAAATAATACTTTATTAGATTTTTTCCTTTTCCCACTTTAGGCAAACCACATCATGGCTTTCATGGGTGCGAAGCTCTTTTGCCTTCATGGGTCCCTTCACCCATACAAACATTAAAAATTGCATTGGTACAAAGATGAATATTCTTCAGGCTGGGCTACATTCATTTTATTCTCTTCATTTTTGACGGCATAAAAACTTTTTCATGCTCCCCTCAAAGCACTGTGGGCTGTAGTCACTGCACTATCATGTCCCATGTAGAAGACATCTGGATCTCAGGGCCTCTTTCCTACATATATTCTTCCTGCTGAAATACTATTCCCTTCCTTGTCTAGCTTCTATTTATCCTTCAGACTTGACTTTAATTCAGATGTTTAGGCTATCTTTTCTGAACCTCTGTCAGGATTTCCCCAATCACCCAATCAATTCTCAGACTGAATAAAACCCTCATCTCGTTATCCCATTATTCTTTCCTTTTTTTTTTCTTTTCAAAGATCAATTTTATCCCCCCGCCACCCAGCTTTTTCGAGGTATAATTGACAAGTAAAACTTGCATATATTTAGGGCATACAATGTGATGTTTTGATATATGTATGCATTATGAAATGACTGCAACCAGCTAATTAATATATCTGTCACCTGACATAGTTACTGTGTGTGCACATGCATGCGTGTGTGCATGGTCAGAAAATTTGAGTACTTCTTTTAGTAAATTTCAAGTATATAATACATCATTATTAACTATAATCTTCATCAACTACCCATCCCCCACTCCCCTGAGTAACTGAAAAGCACTTGTCTGTGAAAACGATTATTTGATTAGAGGTTGTCTCCTTCCATACACTGTCAACTCTCCAGAAAGCCAGGAGTGCACTTGCTCTCTCAGGTTTGGCCAAGCCTTTCTTGCATTCTCTCCCCCTTTCTCAAAAAGTGTCAGTTTGTAGATTTTTTCTACATCATCATTTGAGAGATTTCACTGGTCCTTTGAGAAGAGAGACCTTTCTAATGTGTTCTACCAACATCTAATAGCCAAATGAGGTAGTCTAGGAAAAAATACCAGGGAGTTCTGGTAAAGAAGATCACTTTGCCCTGCCATTGCCTTGCTGTGCAAACATAAGCCAGTCTCTTCTCTCCGAAATTTACTTTTGTTTTTGTGTTTTAATTTTTGAAATGGAGATATTAATAGCTGCAGAAGGCTGGTGTAAGAATCAAATATGACACAAAAAAAGACACAAAGCTCTGGACAGTACTGTTATGTGGGACACAGGAGAGGAATCATTGTAGACCTCTTCTGGGAACATGTCAGGACTGACTCTGCTATGTCTTTGAGTAAATATGGCTCTTTTATGATAATGAATGGGATTGCACTGTACAACTCTAAAGAGATGCAAAGCAGTAAATATCATTAGTAACTTAGTTGCTGCATATTACATATTTGTGGATTTGTATATTGCTTTCTCATTGTTTTATCAGTATATCTGCCAGTGCACCCATACGACTTCTTTTGCACATTGAGAATGATAATGCCCCTCCCTGATTGTCAGGCACTGATGCTCCTGTAAAGACCACTAATTGGTCCTGTGGTTGCCCCCTGCCAGTTTCAATTACTGAAGTATTGAACAAAGTGGTGGCACCCAGAGCACGATGTCATCAGAAGGAAGGAAGAAAATGAGTTGGAGAAGAGTAATACATCTTGAAAGCAATCTCTTGTAGTGGATTTGATCTGACATTTGAATGGACAAGGGACTACTATTGGGGAATGAACAACAGGGTCATGGCTGACAATTCAAGGGAAGGCAAATTAGATGCTTCACTGCAAGAGGCTTGGAGAATTGGTTAATAGGTCTCTGCATCCTGACAAAGATGAATACATTAATGAATCATAGGATGAATGTTTGCTAACAGCAAGAATAATCTGTCCATAGAGAAGCCTCAAAAATGATTCCTGGAGTAAAAGGGATTCTGACTATAAGATTGGTTTCTTTTACTAGAAAGAAAGTGGCAAACAACTTTTCTTAAAAAAAA
>NW_007736202.1:14942-21393 GCF_000696425.1 Galeopterus variegatus | reverse complement strand
AAAAAAAAGAAGATATAACTAAAGAAAAATTATGTTTCTGGCCATGACGCATAGAACAAAAACAAAAATACATTTAGCTGAGGCAATTTTTTCAAATACTAGTATTTTTGTTGCTTAGAAAAATTCAAGCTTCTCCTAATCTTAAAGACTCATCAACCTAAATCTAAAATAACCCCATGTTTATGTAGAGTCTTGTAGATTTCTTAACCTATACAACAAAGCATTATATCCTCATCTACAGACAGTTGGGAGGGCTTTCCTTAGCACCCAGTTCACTCATCCTCCCATCATGACGATTATATGATTACTTTCACTGACTCATTCATTCATTCATTCATTCCATGTTTATTACAATCCAAACATTGTGTTAGATGTTTACAAAATAGCAGTTAACAAGAGAAACAAAGGACCTGTTTTCTTGGAACTTCTATCACTGTTAGGGCAGGCATCCTGTTTGGAAGTAAGCTGACAAATAAGGTAAGTTTAGATGGTGAAGAAAATGGAACAGGCTGGTGAGTTTGAGTGACTCTTCAGCACCTTTGACTAGGATGGGCAAAGAAGATAACCTGAAGAGGCAATGAGTTAGTGAAAACCTGAATAAAGTGAAGGAAGAGAACGGGGATATCTGCAGGTGGAAATGGAAAAGAATAAGGGAGAAACAGAAATGACTGTGAAGAATTCAAAAGAAAAACACTAGATGCAGCAAGAACAAAATCAAGGCTGGGGAGAACCAGTGCACGGAGGGGGCTGAGGCAAGATCCTATGGGGCCTGTGGTGCAAATAAGGAATTTGGACTTTTTCCTGTGCACTCTCCCTGCTACTTCCACTGCTTAGACCCAGACTACTTTACCTTTGCATCACATTGTTTACAGAATGCTTTCTCATCTGTTATTTTGTTGAATACCAAAATGACCTGGGCAGGAGTGTCACTTCTGTTTTACAATGAGTACAGGATGAGTAGACATGGGTGCACAGTGCTTCAGGAGCTAGTGCTACTTTTCAGCAAGTGTGAAGGACCTTACACTTTGCCCCTCTTTGACATGCATTACCTCATTAAATACTTTCAGAGGTCAGGAACCTGCACTTTTCAGTGTCAGGAATGTGCTTCTTTTCTCCTCAAATTGGCAAGCTTCTCCAATTTGTACATTCTTTTCTCATGTCAGTCATTAACAACCTAAAGGATTCTCACCTCTGTGTTCCCATAATAGCTGTTTGTAGAACATGCATTATATTGCATTACAATCATTGATCTGCTCCTCTCTCTCTCTCTCACTGGCCTACGAGCCCCTCAACGGCGTGACTTTGTCTTTTTATCTTCAGCGTGTAGTGCAGTATCTATTATACTATTGTGAACAGACGACAGAGGAAGTACTTTAAGAAAGTCAGAGTAGGATTTTTTTTTTCCCAATTGCAGTTTCTTCTAAACCATTTTCTTACCCTCGTTTTGTCTAACATTTCCAGAGGGCCCTTCAGCATTAGATCCTTAAGTAGTTGCTCTATGACACAAGTGTTTGCTAAAGTGTTAATAGTTTCTAACAACTTCACACAAAAGCCCAGCAAGGTAACACATTTGTATGTTAAATAGTGGCCAAAGGAAGGGAAATTGCCTTAACCCACGGTGATGTAGATTCCAGGTTCTGGGGAAGACGGTGAGTGTAATAACATCACTCATTACCACTTTCCAATGTTCTCTTGACTCTGCAGTAATCTTGGACTCATTCAGTCACTAACACGTGTGTATTGAACCTGTGTGGACAGCGAGGCAGTGGGTTAGGTGTGAGGGTTAGAAAGAACAGAAAAGACAGCCCCTCAGTGCTGTGAAGTCAACTTGCAACTGCAAAAGTCTACATTAAGTGCCTTCTATGAAAGCAGTACGCACAAGGTGTTGTGATGGCAAATAGAAGGGGCCCATCTTTCTGGCCTGAAGCACTGGGAAAGACTTAGCAGAGATTAGAAGTACCTAACATTGGCTAAATACCTTTCACATAATAGGTGATTAATAAATGTCTGAAGTTTTGCTTAATGTCTAAGTGGAGTCCTAAAAGATAAGAACTACTAGATGTGAAGATGTGTCTGTGAGTTTATATGTATATTTTGGGTAAAGAGCTTGTAGTTTAGATTGAGCGTATTTGAGTTGATTCAAACCCCACAGCATTAGCTCTGCTAATACAGCCAATGTGTTTAACTTCCCTGGCTCTTAGTGANACCCCACAGCATTAGCTCTGCTAATACAGCCAATGTGTTTAACTTCCCTGGCTCTTAGTGAAAAAGAAATAGAAAATAGCATTTATTTATGTGATTGTTGTGAAGGTTAAGTAAGAAAATATAAAAAACAGGTAGAACGACGCCTGGACAATGAGCCTCGTCAGTAAGGCTTAGTTTCTGTCAGCATTGCTGTTGTCCCCAGTATAGTTATGGGACTAAGACAGGGTGTTTGTTAAAGATCATAAAATGACATGGGCAAGAATTCAAAATTTGTAAATGTTGTACAAAAGGAAGCTGAGACCACAGCATACCACTCAATGAAAAAAAAGATCAATCTTCAGGCAAGTCAGATTTGAGGTAGCATTAAAAATGTTAGTTTTTGATCCATGTATATGTATGTGTCCATGTCTGTAAGTGTGTGCTCTGGGAAGGGTAAGTTCTTAACACATGAAGATTTTTCTGAACTAACCTTATGCTATTCTTTGAATTATTTATTTATTTATGTATTTATTTTCACTGTGAGGAACTGTACCTGTTTTACTGACACAGCCATGGTTTCTAGCTGTAAATATCTGCTGGCAGGATATTTCTTTGTGTACTAGACTGGAGGCTATGATCAAAAAGCACAAAGGTGACTTTCAGGACAATTTCACACTGGTAGTGTATCTCATAAATTGTGCAAGGTCATGGATAGTTTGGGTGCTTTTATGCTCATTTCTGCTAAACATCAGACTGGTTCTCTCTTGAACTTCCAAATGTGGGCATCTGCCAATGATGGGAATATATGATATTTTCTGAACCAGTTTATTCCCTCTATCGAGGAATTTAGCTTTTCTCAGAAGGCAAATTTTGAAGATTAAATTAGAATGAACTCTTATTACTGATTTCAAATATAGGAATAAGTAATTCTCAAGATTAGAAGAAAGGTCAATTTTGCCTTCATGGGTATCGCAGGCACCTTGATCCAATTCTGTCCCCGAAGCTTATTTCTGTGCACTCTGCCTGCCCCAGAGCCTATGGCTCTCTTGGGAAAGAATTAGCCACTGAAGAAGGTTTAATGACCCTGACCATCTACCTTGGTTCATGTGTGCCTCTTGATAACTGGGTTTTAAAGAGTTCCCTAAAGGCTAGTAAGACACTAAAATCTCAGAGCTGAAAGGCAGTTCAGAAAACATCTAATCAAATTTTCTAGTATCACATGTGAGGCTATTAACATTCTGAGGCTGGAGAAGTTGTAGAGCTGGAGCTGGAACACAGGAGTCTGCATCCCTGTCCAGGTAGACCGGTTCCTATCACACAGGCCCCTTCTAGAAATTATGGGACATTGCACAGAGTATGATAGAAACTTCAACAGTGGTGTCAAGATCCAAATGCCATGATGTTTTAGTAGAAGGGTATTCAAAGAGGATAAATATTAGTAAAAATATTAGTACAAACTGGGAATCTAATAGAGGACTCATTGGGGGATAAGATGTTGAGAATGGCTTTGAATGATTCTCAGAAGGCAAATTTTGAAGATTAAATTAGAATGAACTCTTATTACTGATTTCAAATATATGAATAAGTAATTCTCAAGATTAGAAGAAAGGTCAATTTTGCCTTCATGGGTATTGCAGGCACCTTGATCCAATTCTGTCCCAGAAGCTTATTTCTGTGCACTCTGCCTGCCCCAGAGCCTATGGCTCTCTTGGGAAAGAATTAGCCACTGAAGAAGGTCTAATGACCCTGACCATCTACCTTGGTTCATGTGTGCCTCTTGATAACTGGGTTTTAAAGAGTTCCCAAGGGCTAGTAAGACACTAAAATCTCAGAGCTGAAAGGCAGTTCAGAAAACATCTAATCAAATTTTCTAGTATCACATGTGAGGCTATTAACATTCTGAGGCTGGAGAAGTTGTAGAGCTGGAGCTGGAACCCAGGGGTCTGCATCCCTGTCCAGGTAGACCGGTTCCTATCACACAGGCCCCTTCTAGAAATTATGGGACATTGCACAGAGTATGATAAAAACTTCAACAGTGGTGTCAAGATCCAAATGCCATGATGTTTTAGCAGAAGGGAATTCAAAGAGGATAAATATTAGTAAAAATATTAGTACAAACTAGGAATCTAATAGAGGACTAATTGGGGGATAAGATGTTGAGAATGGCTTTGAATGACTAGTTGAGAATCTGTGCTCTCATGCACAGTACTTGCAGTTCCACAGGAGCTGCACTTCTATGCAGCGTGGTATAAGGGAGCTTCAGATAAGGCTTTCAGTTGTACTACTCGACATTCCCCTATGCAATGACATGGCTCCTCACAAATTTTACACAATTTACAGAGTGAGAAAATTAAGGCTCAGAGAATTTAATGAATTTTGGATAAAATCACTCCTCTATTATATTAAGAAATCAGATTTGTATCAAGATTTTGTGATATTAAGTAAAGCATCCGTTCTTCTATGCAATAAAAATTCTAAATATTAATGAATATGTAACAGGGTATATTGGTGGACAGGTCAGATTATTAAGGTATAATTTATTATGAAGGCATAAATCTTAATTTTAAAGTTTGATGAATTTTCCAAAATGCATACACTCATGTAACTCACTCTCAACAAGATATGGAAATACTTTCATCCCTCCAGAGGGACTTTTATGATCTTCCAAGTCAAGTCTCAACCTGATCCCTCCCCTCCCTGCAACCACTGTTCTAATTGCTATCACTACAGGTTAATTTTGCCTACCATAGAACTCCAAATAAATTTGATCATACGGTACAAATAATGTGCTCTTTTGTGTCTTCATTCTTCTACTTAGCATAATATTTTTAATAATGATTCATATTGGTGCATGAATTAGTTCCTTTTAGTTGATAAGTACTATTTGTTCCATTTAGTTGATAAGTATTATTTCATTATAAAAATAAGGGTTCAGTTAGAATGATGGGGAAAAAGCTATCTTTGAATTATTTTTTAATGCAAAATTTTGACAGAAATTAATATTTACTCAAAGTAGCACTCAATAAATTATGAGGACAAGGGATATTTTGCAATCTATTTTAATTTAAATATTTTAACCACTATATTGGTTGTTTCTGTTTAAGTAAATGACACTAGGTATCAGATAAAATAAGTGACTCATCTATAGTGATGTTTACTGCAGTAATTTGTTCATATCATGTCCCCTGATTTCATAAAGCACTCGTTATGTATGACCCTGGGCAGATTAGTGGGCATCTGTTTGCTCAGCTTTTTGATCTGTAAAATAAGATTATGATACTTCATCATAGTCTTGCAATAAGAATTTAGGGAGATAAGGTATATACTGATGTACTAATTGCACAGTCTTTAATAGGTAAATTAATAAGAACAACTCGAAGCAGTATATTTATACTCTGGACCGCTTTGATTCAAGTCTCAGGGTTGTCGTATACGAGTACTAACTGTGTGACCCTGGGCGAGTTTAATGACTCCGTGCCTCAGTTTTTTCATCTGTAAGACATGTAAATGCTAATTAGATTATAGGCAGGTTGGGATGTTGAAGTAAAATGATAATAAAGTTAACATTAACTAAGAGTTTACTATGTGTGAGACAATGTTCTAATCCTTTGCGTAGATCGTACTGTGCTTAAGAGGCAGCAAAGAGTGGAAGTGAAGAACATAGACCAGAATCTTCCTGCCCACGTTCCAATCTGGGCTCTGCCACTCATCAGCTATTGACATCGGCAAGTAGCTTAACTTCTGCATATCAGTTTCTCTATATGAAAATGAAATGGTAATATCTAACCAATAGTGTTGTTGTGAGAATTGGCAAATAGTACTTACTCAGTTCCTGTTAGCTGCCATTATCATCTTTAATAAGGACATAGAATTATACTTTGATCTTAGAAACTGGCTTTCATTTCATTCTCAGGGCTGCCAATAAGCTAGCTGCTGAATATTGGCCTTGTACCTTAGGCTTCTGCACCGCCTTATTCTCTTCAGTCAGATGAAATACTAAAACCTCCCCTGGCTACCTGAACAGGCTGCAAGTATAAAAAGTGTGGATGTCATTAGATGGATAATGTCCTTAAACCAAATAAGATCTTGGAAACACGCCTAGGTTTACATATAGGAACTAGCACTTCCCAAACTCGACATGGTTTCCATACGCACTTTCTTAACCACACTATCCACCAAGGACTTTGGATCTTGAAGCAAGGAAGGCAGTTATCACATCAGCCCAAACCCCCAAGAACACACCTGTAGTTGAGCATGTTGGATTTAT
>NW_007736202.1:7659-14380 GCF_000696425.1 Galeopterus variegatus | reverse complement strand
CAGTTATCACATCAGCCCAAACCCCCAAGAACACACCTGTAGTTGAGCATGTTGGATTTATTGCCTGTTGCATAGAGGAAGAACACCCTTCATGAGGAATCACGAGGTATCTCAGCAAGAGGGTGCGAGAAAGAACCTCATGTAGATTTGGAGCATTGGTTGGGTGATTTGGGGAAGAGTGAGAGTAAAGGGGAGTCTGTTCTACATTAGATGCTGCCAGAAAACAGGAGACAACTGTAAGACAGGTATGTCAGGAAAATCTTCTCTATTAGGAGACCTGACTAGAACCAAAATGAAACCTCATTGGCAAAGAAAGAACCGTCACTCATTTAGGCCAAGAGAGGGGACATCTGGTATTTTGTCAGTGACATTTTGACATGGTTTTTGTCTGTGCTTACACAGAGTTGTGAAGTAGGTTTGTTTTGTCTTTTCGTGGCATGGTCTCTGAGTAACCTTGTCTAAAATAGGTATTCTGAGACACAGCTGATGTTCAACAGGTGTTTTTGTCTGTGCTTACACAGAGTTGTGAAGTAGGTTTGCTTTGTCTTTTCGTGTCATGGTCTCTGAGTAACCTTGTCTAAAATAGGTATTCTGAGACACAGCTGATGTTCAACAGGAGAGTAACACGGTCAGGCTCTGAGTGCAGCCAACTCCCACATGTCTGGGGTCACTCTTTGTTTTCTTTTCTCAGAGTTGAGCCCTTCATTCAAACATGCCACCTACAATTAGCATGAACTTGGGCAAGGAATTTAGCCTTTTTGAAATCCAGGTTTCTTATCTATGAATTAGGGTGTTGCTGTAAGGATTAGGGCATCTATTTCAGGTGCTTTGCACTGTGGCTGGCTCCTTGAATGGGTTCAGTGACCAAAATCTTGTGTTTCCTCATACCCAAGGGTAAAATCAAACATGACTCTTTATTTTTTCTATGGTTTTACATATAAATGTTTTATAGTTCTCCGATTGCACTGTTTAGTTAAAGTTTGCAAGTGATTATCTAACTTCTCAGCCTGCATGATCTCCTCAGGAGGATCCTGGAAGAGTCTCACAACCAAGCAACCCAGCTGTTCTCCCAGGAGAGAAACAAATCAAACATGAAATTTCTGTCAGCACTAATTTCCCTGTGGATTCACTACATATCCTGGCTTTTTCGCTTATTTAATGCCAGTGGATCAGGGGTGAGAACTGTCTCCCTCAGTCTTCCTGTCTAAGAAGGAGGTCTACTGATTTAGATCTTCTCCCATCTGCAAGGGCCTACAGAAAAGGTGAAAATTGTGGAAATCAAGACCTGCTCCTGAATCCTGGATTGTCCCAGGCCTTTGCTTTAGTGTGCTCATAATTAGGAGAGCCCGTGGCCTTTGGCAGCTAGGCTGTGCTGCGCATATTTAGTGATTGCGATGGTTAATTTAGGTTCCAGTTTGACTGGGCAAACAGATGCCTAGCTAGCTGGTAAAACATTGTTTCTGGGTGTGTCTGTGAGGGTGTTTCTGGAAGAGATTAGCATTTGAATCAGTGGACTGAGCAGAGAAGATATGCCCACACCAATGTGGGTAGGCAATATCTAATCCATTGAGGGTCCGAATAGAACAGAAAGGCAAAGAAAGAGCAAATTCTCTCTCCCTCTTTTTGAGCTGGGACATCCATCTTTTTCAGCCTTTGTCCGCTGGAGTCCCTGGTTCTTAAGCCTTCAGACTCTGAAACTTTAATCAGTGTCTCCCACCCCAAATCTCTCCCCGGTTCTCAGGTTTTCAGCCTTAAACTGGGAGCTACACCATCAGCTCCCCTGCTTTTCAGGCCTTTCTACTCAGACTGAATTGCATCTCTAGCTTTCCCAGACAGAGCAGCTCACAGACAGAGCCTTGTGGAACTTCTCTGTCTCCACATCGCATGAATCAATCACCATAATAAATCTCCTCTAATATGTATGTGTATATATATATATATATATATATATATGTCTTACTGGTTCTGTTTCTCTTGAAAACCCTGACTAATACACTGGTGTACTTTTCTTAGTTCAAAAAGAAAAGGGGGGCAGACAGAAATTCATATTAGGATTTTTTCATTCTCTGTATACTCAATTATTCATATATCTTAGTACACATTTAAGAGGTTATATAAAACTTAGATTAAAGAGGTTGGCTGGTTAGCCCAGTTGGTTAGAGTGGGTGCTGATAACACCAAAGTCCAAGGTTTGATCCCAATACAGGGAAGCCACCAAAAATAGAAGCAAACAAAACAAAACAAAACAAACAAACAACGACAACAAAAAATGAGAGTAAGAGCATGGTCTTTGAAGAAAAGTGAATTTAAATTCCAGCTTACCTTTATCACGAATGGGCTGGACACTTAATTATCATGTGTTTTAATGTCTTCATCTGCATAATGGGGATCTAATATGTATTCAATGTGGGCATTGTAAGGTCCAAATAAGATGATCTATGTAAAACATCTAGAAATGTGGCAAACCCATTGCAAGAACTTACTCAATTTTAGTTATTAACTATTATTAGCTTTACCTCCATTTTATTTTTATTATTATTAATATTAGTTTTTGCAGCTTGGAGCCAGACAAAACAGGATCTGAATGCCTAGTTTTTATTTACTACCTGTCCAGTCATAGGCAGTCTAAGTATTTTGAATTCCAATAACATTTACCCCTCAAAACAATTACAAGACCAAAATATAGTCAAAATGCCATGCACTGCACCTAACATACTGTAGTCTCTCAGGAAATGCTAATTTCTATTCTCTGCCATATCAGGAAGATGGATATCACATCTTGGGTACAAGTAGTGACATTCAGCTTTGTACCCCACTAATATTCATAACAGATACAAAAAATAATAATGAAATAAAAGATGGACAGCACACACTGCAGTCTGGGGGTTTCTTGTACGTATTCAAGGTGAAGTCTTATGGAAATCCAGCCCAGCTCTTAATCTGGCCCCTCTTCTGGCCTTCCTCCGAAGGGCTCTGTCCCCAGGGGAGAATGGCCTCTTCTTCTCCCAATCTCGACTGACATAGCTCTCATGGGCCTATGGAGAAGAACCGGCCAGATGTTCTCCAAGCCCAGGCTGACCATGCCAAAAATTTGCTGGTAAGGTTGCATCGCTAAACAGGAGCTTGTAAGGTAATACGTTTTTGTAAAACTTGAAAAAGAATATTTTAAGAGCTACCAATTAAGAATGCTCTCTCCTTCTACTCTACCTTCTGCTCTAGCATACTTTCGCTCCTTTGGGGTGGCATGGAGGTAGCTATGGGCATTTGTGGCCTCAGTGGGATATTTATATAGGTATGTCTATGTTAAGTGATTGCTAATATTCTGGTGAAGGAATGGTTTCCAAGAATTCTCCTAATGCTCAATGTGGTGACACATCCATTGTCATAAGCTGAAAGTGTTGGACTCAAAAGCATGCTGCAGCAGGATGTTCCTCTGGCATCCAGAAGCAGAGTATGTAAGGAGTCACTCCATCTGATATAGGCAGTGGTGACTGAAACTCCTCTCTTTTGAGTTCTGAAGTACACTCAAAATGTTGTTATCTTATGTTCTTTCATTCAAGTCATATGCAATCTTTTGAGAAGAAAACATCAGCTTTGCTTTTCAAAGTAGTAAACAAGTGACAAATGTACGTAGCAAGACCCATGTCCTGTAGCCCATGCTAGAACTGATAGTACATTTCTGAACTATAAATGGATAATCATCAATAAATAAAATAAGCAATGATGTGAGAAAAAGAGACTCAATTAGCCTTTTTTAATCTTCTCCATAGACAATTATATTATATAAAGTCATTGTTAAATGAAGAGACAATCAAAAAAAGTGCAACTACAAATAATGGGGAAAGTCACTACAGAATTTTGTCAGGCAGCTAATTAATACAAATGCTATGTTATTTTTAATGGATGCTGGACTCAATTAGCCTTTTTTAATCTTCTCCATAGACAATTATATTATATAAAGTCATTGTTAAATGAAGAGACAGTCAAAAAAAGTGCAACTACAAATAATGGGGAAAGTTACTACAGAATTTTGTCAGGCAGCTAATTAATACAAATGCTATGTTATTTTTAATGGATGCTGTGGTATTCATCAGCTTCTTAATTTGTAATTTCTCAGTGATATATTTTCTCATTCTAATTCTCAGTTCACTTTTGTACCTCACTTTTCACTCATATTTTATTTTTCTTTCCTTAAACAGGGCTTCCCCCAAGCGTTCAGCACCCAAAGACCTGTTAACACCTGTGGATTAGAGGCCTTTGACATATTATCACTTTTATTAGTGGAGGCAACTCAACATTTCTGCTAAACCTATTAGTATGGAAACAGCAATGGCTGGTAAACATCTTAATAGAAAGTGAACTAGAGAAAGTGTATTAATGCACATGCTTAATCCGAAGAATGAATCACAAATGGCAGGATGTTATGAGGGGAAGACTATGATAAAGATATTTGGAAAATATGTCTCTTTTTCTGTTTCCACTGAATAATTTATCACAGTTTGTCTGGATACTCGCAGTAGTTGGCTGTCTGTTCTCTAGTGTCCATGCTCCACATCTTCCAGACTTATTTTCTTATTTTTCTAAAATACACACTTGCCATAACCTTTACATTATGCTAAGGCTTGTACTGACATCTACAGCACATTTGTCCTTTGTGCAGATTACAAAAAGACACACCTCCAGGTTGACGGAACCCCACAGGCACAGAACTTAACAAACACAAGGCACCCTTACACCAAAAAAAAAAAAAAAAAAGAGTGCCTCACTTAGGTCACAGGACTTGGTTTGGCTTATATAACTTGAATGAAATCTCATTCTCCGCTGCCCCCTCAGCCAGGTGATTCATGCATTTGACAATTTGAAGAGGCACTGGAGACCCTCCTGGCCTTGCCTGGTTTGCAAGTGGATGCCAAGGTCCTTGTCATACTACATGAGACCTTTAACAGCCTGCCATTCCCTCTTTTGTACTCTGTGAGCTAGCCAAGCAAAACTAACTGCTGATTTTTCATTGCATCTTGATTTCTCCATATTTCATTGCTATGGCATGTTTTGTAGCTTGCTATTGAATATCCTCAAGCTCTTCTTGGCAGAGTTATTTCTCTTGATCTTAGCCAAAAGTCAGAAAGGCGATTGGCTGAGTAATTTCTAGCCAACTGTGAAACTCAGGTGAAGTATCTCAATCTCCAAGTAATGTACGTTGCTCCCATATCTTAGTGAGACTTTCTTCTCTGTACCCCAAGGGGACACTGACACTGTTTGCCCCTGCCATAGTACTTAACACACTTTGTCATAATTTGAAATTGATTGATTTGCTTCACCAGTTACTAAACGAGAGCTCCTTGAGGCCAGATATTTTCTCTTTCAACTTTATATCCTTATTTTCTTGCAGTGTACCAAAATGGCTTCATTATTATCACAATCACTGCCCTCTCCATCTCTGTGACTTATTGTGAACATATAAAGTCATGTTCCCATTTACATAAGGAAAGGACATTGGCACATTTTCTTATTCAATGCAGACTTTTCTCACAGTAGCTCCAAACACCACTCAATAATTTATCTAGACTTTAAATATAATGTCGTTAATTGATAGAAGTAATTTTGGTGCTTTTTAATATAGCAAATCTCTAGTGAGCAATAAAATCATTGGAGAGCATAAAATATGCAGACCCTTTTAATTTAACAGTACGTTCAGAGCCAAGTTAAATGTGGAGCTGCAGGGATAAGAGCCTAGTGAACTTCGGGTGGATTATGGCTTATTCCATTATATTATGTAACTTCATGAGGCACATTGATTCTGTTATTAAAGAAAAAGGTGATGCCTACTATTTTTCTTAATTGACATAATTGATTGTATATATCTGTGGGGTACAGTGTTGAATATCAACACCTGTGTACAATATATGATGCTCAAATCAGGATAATTAGTATATTCAATGTTACACAATGTAATCGTTTTTTTTTTTTTTTTTCTTTTTTTTTTTTTTTTTTTTTTTTTTTTNACCCCACAGCATTAGCTCTGCTAATACAGCCAATGTGTTTAACTTCCCTGGCTCTTAGTGAGGTCCTCTGGGAAAAAGAAATAGAAAATAGCATTTATTTATGTGATTGTTGTGAGGGTTAAGTAAGAAAATATAAAAAACAGGTAGAACGACGCGTGGACAATGAGCCTCGTCAGTAAGGCTTAGTTTCTGTCAGCATTGCTGTTGTCCCCAGTATAGTTATGGGACTAAGACAGGGTGTTTATTAAAGATCATAAAATGACATGGGCAAGAATTCAAAATTTGTAAATGTTGTACAAAAGGAAGCTGAGACCACAGCATACCACTCAATGAAAAAAAGATCAATCGTCAGGCCAGTCAGATTTGAGGTAGCATTAAAAATGTTAGTTTTTGATCCATGTATATGTATGTGTCCATGTCTGTAGGTGTGTGCTCTGGGAAGGGTAAGTTCTTAACACATGAAGACTTTTTCTGAACTAACCTTATGCTTTTCTTTGAATTATTTATTTATTTATGTATTTATTTTCACTGCGAGGAACTGTACCTGTTTTACTGACACAGCCATGGTTTCTAGCTGTAAATATCTCCTGGCAGGATATTTCTTTGTGTACTAGACTGGAGGCTATGATCAAAAAGCACAAAGGTGACTTTCAGGACCATTTCACACTGGTAGTGTATCTCATAAATTGTGCAAGGTCATGGATAGTTTGGGTGCTTTT
>NW_007736202.1:0-6246 GCF_000696425.1 Galeopterus variegatus | reverse complement strand
GTTCTTCTATGCAATAAAAATTCTAAATATTAATGAATATGTAACAGGGTATATTGGTGGATAGGTCAGATTATTAAGGTATAATTTATTATGAAGGCATAAATCTTAATTTTAAAGTTTTATGAATTTTCCAAAATGCATACACTCATGTAACTCACACTCTTAACAAGATATGGAAATATTTTCATCACTCCAGAGGGACTTTGATGATCTTCCAAGTCAAGTCTCAACCTGATCCCTCCCCTCCCTGCAACCACTGTTCTAATTGCTATCACTACAGATTAGTTTTGCCTACCTTAGAACTCCAAATAAATTTGATCATACGGTACAAATAATGTGCCCTTTTGTGTCTCCATTCTTCTACTTAGCATAATGTTTTTGAGAATCATTCATATTGGTGCATGAATTAGTTCCTTTTAGTTGATAAGTACTATTTGTTCCATTTAGTTGATAAGTACTATTTCATTATAAAAATAAGCGTTCAGTTAGAATGATGGGGAAAAAGCTATCTTTGAATGATTTTTTTAATGCAGAATTTTGACAGAAATTAATGTTTATTCAAAATAGCACTCAATAAATTATGAAGACAAGGGATATTTTGCAATCTATTTTAATTTAAATATTTTAACCACTATATTGGTTGTTTCTGTTTAAGTAAATGACAGTAGGTATCAGATAAAATAAGTGACTCATCTATAGTGATGTTTACTGCAGTAATTTGTTCATATCATGTCCCCTGATTTCATAAAGCACTCGTTGTGTATGACCCTGGGCAGATTAGTGGACATCTGTTTTCCTCAGCATTTTGATCTGTAAAATAAGATTATGATAATTCATCATAGTCTTGCAATAAGAATTTAGGGAGATAAGGTATATACTGATGTACTAATTTCACAGTCTTTAGTAGGTTGTAGGTCAAGTAAATTAATAAGAACAACTCGAAGCAGTATATTTATACTCTGGACCGCTTTGATTCAAGTCTCAGGGTTGCCGTATACGAATACTAACTGTGTGACCCTGGGCGAGTTTAATGTCTCTGTGCCTCAGTTTTTTCATCTGTAAGACATGTAAATGCTAATTAGATCATAGGCAGGTTGGGATGTTGAAGTAAAATAATAATAAAGTTAACATTAACTAAGAGTCTACTATGTGTGAGACAATGTTCTAATCCTTTGCGTAGATCGTACTGTGCTTAAGAGGCAGCAAAGAGTGGAAGTGAAGAACATAGACCAGAATCTTCCTGCCCACGTTCCAATCTGGGCTCTGCCACTCATCAGCTATTGACATCGGCAAGTAGCTTAACTTCTGCATATCAGTTTCTCTATATGAAAATGAAATGGTAATATCTAACCAATAGTGTTGTTGTGAGAATTGGCAAATAGTACGTACTCAGTTCCTGTTAGCTGCCATTATCATCTTTACTAAGGACATAGAATTATACTATGATCTTAGAAACTGGCTTTCATTTCATTCTCAGGGCTGCCAATAAGCTAGCTGCTGAATATTGGCCTTGTACCTTAGGCTTCTGCACCGCCTTATTCTCTTCAGTCAGATGAAATACTAAAACCTCCCCTGGCTACCTGAACAGGCTGCAAGTATAAAAAGTGTGGATGTCATTAGATGGATAATGTCCTTAGACCAAATAAGATCTTGGAAACTTGCCCAAGTTTACATATAGGGACTAGCACTTCCCAAACTTGACATGGTTTCCATACGCACTTTCTTGACCACAGTATCCACCAAGGACTTTGGATCTTGAAGCAGGGAAGACAGTTATCACATCAGCCCAAACCCCCAAGAACACACCTGTAGTTGAGCATGTTGGATTTATTGCCTGTTGCATAGAGGAAGAACACCCTTCATGAGGAATCACGAGGTATCTCAGCAAGAGGGTGGTTGTCTTTTGGCTTTCTTGATGGTGTTCTTTGAAGCACAGATGTTTTAATTTTGGTGAACAACATTTAATCTATTTTTCTTTTATTACTTTTGCTTTTGATGTTATATCTAAGAATTCCTTGCCAATTCAAGGCTGTAAAGATTTACCTCTGTTTTCTTGTAGGACTTTTATAGTTTTTGCTCTTACATTTAGGTCTTTGTCAATTTTAGTTATTAACTATTATTAGCTTTACCTCCATTTTATTTTTATTATTATTAATATTAGTTTTTGCAGCTTGGAGCCAGACAAAACAGGATCTGAATGCCTAGTTTTTATTTACTACCTGTCCAGTCATAGGCAGTCTAAGTATTTTGAATTCCAATAACATTTACCCCTCAAAACAATTACAAGACCAAAATATAGTCAAAATGCCATGCACTGCACCTAACATACTGTAGTCTCTCAGGAAATGCTAATTTCTATTCTCTGCCATATCAGGAAGATGGATATCACATCTTGGGTACAAGTAGTGACATTCAGCTTTGTACCCCACTAATATTCATAACAGATACAAAAAATAATAATGAAATAAAAGATGGACAGCACACACTGCAGTCTGGGGGTTTCTTGTACGTATTCAAGGTGAAGTCTTATGGAAATCCAGCCCAGCTCTTAATCTGGCCCCTCTTCTGGCCTTCCTCCGAAGGGCTCTGTCCCCAGGGGAGAATGGCCTCTTCTTCTCCCAATCTCGACTGACATAGCTCTCATGGGCCTATGGAGAAGAACCGGCCAGATGTTCTCCAAGCCCAGGCTGACCATGCCAAAAATTTGCTGGTAAGGTTGCATCGCTAAACAGGAGCTTGTAAGGTAATACGTTTTTGTAAAACTTGAAAAAGAATATTTTAAGAGCTACCAATTAAGAATGCTCTCTCCTTCTACTCCACCTTCTGCTCTAGCATACTTTCGCTCCTTTGGGGTGGCATGGAGGTAGCTATGGGCATTTGTGGCCTCAGTGGGATATTTATATAGGTATGTCTATGTTAAGTGATTGCTAATATTCTGGTGAAGGAATGGTTTCCAAGAATTCTCCTAATGCTCAATGTGGTGACACATCCATTGTCATAAGCTGAAAGTGTTGGACTCAAAAGCATACTGCAGCAGGATGTTCCTCTGGCATCCAGAAGCAGAGTATGTAAGGAGTCACTCCATCTGATATAGGCAGTGGTGACTGAAACTCCTCTCTTTTGAGTTCTGAAGTACACTCAAAATGTTGTTATCTTATGTTCTTTCATTCAAGTCATATGCAATCTTTTGAGAAGAAAACATCAGCTTTGCTTTTCAAAGTAGTAAACAAGTGACAAATGTACGTAGCAAGACCCATGTCCTGTAGCCCATGCTAGAACTGATAGTACATTTCTGAACTATAAATGGATAATCATCAATAAATAAAATAAGCAATGATGTGAGAAAAAGAGACTCAATTAGCCTTTTTTAATCTTCTCCATAGACAATTATATTATATAAAGTCATTGTTAAATGAAGAGACAGTCAAAAAAAGTGCAACTACAAATAATGGGGAAAGTTACTACAGAATTTTGTCAGGCAGCTAATTAATACAAATGCTATGTTATTTTTAATGGATGCTGTGGTATTCATCAGCTTCTTAATTTGTAATTTCTCAGTGATATATTTTCTCATTCTAATTCTCAGTTCACTTTTGTACCTCACTTTTCACTCATATTTTATTTTTCTTTCCTTAAACAGGGCTTCCCCCAAGCGTTCAGCACCCAAAGACCTGTTAACACCTGTGGATTAGAGGCCTTTGACATATTATCACTTTTATTAGTGGAGGCAACTCAACATTTCTGCTAAACCTATTAGTATGGAAACAGCAATGGCTGGTAAACATCTTAATAGAAAGTGAACTAGAGAAAGTGTATTAATGCACATGCTTAATCCGAAGAATGAATCACAAATGGCAGGATGTTATGAGGGGAAGACTATGATAAAGATATTTGGAAAATATGTCTCTTTTTCTGTTTCCACTGAATAATTTATCACAGTTTGTCTGGATACTCGCAGTAGTTGGCTGTCTGTTCTCTAGTGTCCATGCTCCACATCTTCCAGACTTATTTTCTTATTTTTCTAAAATACACACTTGCCATAACCTTTACATTATGCTAAGGCTTGTACTGACATCTACAGCACATTTGTCCTTTGTGCAGATTACAAAAAGACACACCTCCAGGTTGACGGAACCCCACAGGCACAGAACTTAACAAACACAAGGCACCCTTACACCAAAAAAAAAAAAAAAAAGAGTGCCTCACTTAGGTCACAGGACTTGGTTTGGCTTATATAACTTGAATGAAATCTCATTCTCCGCTGCCCCCTCAGCCAGGTGATTCATGCATTTGACAATTTGAAGAGGCACTGGAGACCCTCCTGGCCTTGCCTGGTTTGCAAGTGGATGCCAAGGTCCTTGTCATACTACATGAGACCTTTAACAGCCTGCCATTCCCTCTTTTGTACTCTGTGAGCTAGCCAAGCAAAACTAACTGCTGATTTTTCATTGCATCTTGATTTCTCCATATTTCATTGCTATGGCATGTTTTGTAGCTTGCTATTGAATATCCTCAAGCTCTTCTTGGCAGAGTTATTTCTCTTGATCTTAGCCAAAAGTCAGAAAGGCGATTGGCTGAGTAATTTCTAGCCAACTGTGAAACTCAGGTGAAGTATCTCAATCTCCAAGTAATGTACGTTGCTCCCATATCTTAGTGAGACTTTCTTCTCTGTACCCCAAGGGGACACTGACACTGTTTGCCCCTGCCATAGTACTTAACACACTTTGTCATAATTTGAAATTGATTGATTTGCTTCACCAGTTACTAAACGAGAGCTCCTTGAGGCCAGATATTTTCTCTTTCAACTTTATATCCTTATTTTCTTGCAGTGTACCAAAATGGCTTCATTATTATCACAATCACTGCCCTCTCCATCTCTGTGACTTATTGTGAACATATAAAGTCATGTTCCCATTTACATAAGGAAAGGACATTGGCACATTTTCTTATTCAATGCAGACTTTTCTCACAGTAGCTCCAAACACCACTCAATAATTTATCTAGACTTTAAATATAATGTCGTTAATTGATAGAAGTAATTTTGGTGCTTTTTAATATAGCAAATCTCTAGTGAGCAATAAAATCATTGGAGAGCATAAAATATGCAGACCCTTTTAATTTAACAGTACGTTCAGAGCCAAGTTAAATGTGGAGCTGCAGGGATAAGAGCCTAGTGAACTTCGGGTGGATTATGGCTTATTCCATTATATTATGTAACTTCATGAGGCACATTGATTCTGTTATTAAAGAAAAAGGTGATGCCTATTATTTTTCTTAATTGACATAATAGATTGTATATATCTGTGGGGTACAGTGTTGAATATCAACACCTGTGTACAATATATGATGCTCAAATCAGAATAATTAGTATATTCAATGTTACACAATATAATCGGGGTTTTTTTGTCTTTTTTTTCTTTTTTTTTGCTTTCTAATACTCTTAGAACTTAACACCCTTTAGTGGATCCTCATTGCTCATAGCTGGGAACCTCAGTATATATCCCCCTGTGGAGATAGAGGTGTCTTAGAGGGATATTAAACCAGCCCCTAAACATGGGCCAAATACCTGGGGTATCAACACTACCGAATTATTTGGGGGGAAAAGATCATATTAAAATGAACACCAAGGAGCATCATTGCAAACAAAATTTATTCACATTTTAAAGATGAAACATCAGAGTTCAAAGGAGTTTTCAACATATATCAGGATGCTTTGCATTGGGTTACTAGACTTTCTAATGTTCCCTTTTCTCTGTCTTTAGAGGCGCTTCACTAGAAAATATTCACCCATTGCTTAAAATTCCAACTTCTCATCACAAGATACAAAATCTTTCAAGATCTAGCCTCTGAATAATTCTCCAGTTTCAGCTCAGTCCATTCTTGCCATGTGACACCCTGGTTGCCACAGGACTCTGTAGAGGGTTCATTCCCACCCAGAAAAAGGCCCTCACCAGATGTGACCTCTGGACCTTGGATTTCCCAGCCTAAAAAACTGTAAGAAATAAATTTAATTTTCTTATAAATTGCCCAGTTTTAGGTGTTCTGTTGTAAGCAACAAAAAATGGACTAATACAGTAGTATACATAAATTATAACCAGATTCAAGATACAGATTTCTATTGTTTCATAAAGTTCCATTATGCCCCTTTTGCAGTGATGCCCTTTAGTGAAATGCCTATTAAAATATTTTGCCCATTTTATTTTTTTTTTCCCTTTTTTTTTTTTTTTTCTCTCTCTTTTTTTTTTT
>NW_007736201.1:17506-67493 GCF_000696425.1 Galeopterus variegatus | reverse complement strand
CCGCACCACGCTCAGCCAGTGAGCGGGAACTGGTCTCCACATGGGATCTGAACCCTCGGCAGGAGCGCCACCGCACTCCCAAGCAGCGCACTCTCCAGTGCGCCACTGGGCCGGCCCCTCACCAGCAATTATTAAAACAAAAAGTTCACTCAACAGTAAAACAAGAAATAGATTTTTTTAAAGCAAAGCAATTTCAGTTCAAATACTTTTGGTTTTGAAATTGCAGAATATAAGAATTTGGGGTGAGAAATCTGGAACATATTTAACAGAAAACAACAATCCCCTTTCCAGCCAGCTGCCAAAAAAAAAGAAAAGAAATTATAGTTGCAAGTCACTTGACTGGTTGCTAGTTATTCTATTCTAAATATTTTGACAAGCGTTAAATAATCACATTCCAGGAGCCACCTCAGAGATGTGCACGCGTGCGTGTTTGTGCCTGTACGTGTGTGTGTGTCTGTGCAGGTGAAATTATAGTTGCAAGTCACTTGACTGGTTGCTAGTTATTCTATTCTAAATATTTTGACAAGTGTTAAATAATCACATTCCAGGAGCCACCTCAGAGATGTGCACGCGTGCGTGTTTGTGCCTGTACGTGTGTGTGTGTCTGTGCAGGTGCCACATGTCTGTGGTGCTGCAGTAGCAGCGGTGACCTAATGCAACTGCTTGTGCAGTGTTTAGTGTGGGATTTGACAGCTGTAGAAACCAAGCAAGGAAAAGGAGTGCTCAGAGAGCACTCTCAGTTTAGGGGTGTCTCTCCAGGACCAAAAACCAACCACAATTTTTGCCCTTGCTTATTCCAGGAATGTGTTTTGGGTAGAAACTAAAATTCTTTATGTTATCTTCTTTAATATTAGAATTAGAATACTTTTTTCCTAATAGTTTTAAGTTTCTTACTACTTTGTACATGATACTAGCTTGGTAGTTTCATATAAGCCACAATATGTACAAGCTTTTGAATGCAATGAATTATTCCAAAAACTTATTCAGATCCTAAACAAGAAGAACAGACTACTGCCCTGACAAATACATTCATGTGTTCCAGATGCTGGTTGTACATCTGTGCCACTCCGCCCTCAGCCCTGTGCTCCCAATTGAACATTGGTACAAAGTCTAAGGGAGGAAAGCAGAGTATTATAATTTTCAAGCTAGGATTTCATAAGGTCAGTATTGGCTTTCCTTATCTTAGGCTTTTCAGTCTTACCATTGCTTTCTCCAGGGACCAAAAGCCTAGAATTTAACATTTTGTGAAAAAAACTTAAAAAGAATAAAAGTTAACTCAGGTCTTCCATTTCAAGTTCCCTTTGTTGACTATCTCAAGTTGGCACTCACTTCTGCTAAATGAAAGGGGGAAGAATTTATGCCCTTTCATTGTTATTAATATAGATCCCTATAGTTTGGAGGTTGGGTGATTTTCTTTTCCTGCTAAAATTCATAAAAAGAGACTAGGTCAAGATGAGTAGGCACGTTGATACTAGGTCAGCAAAGGGATGTTAAATCAAAAAAATCAAGAGTGTGAAGCATTTTTCATACAGTAAAAATTCAGGCTAAGTGACAGTGATTGTTATATCCAAATACCAGTTTTGAAATATAAGCTCAATATTGCTCCATATACCCAGGGAGGGGATGAAGTAAAGAACCAGTGTGTTGACGAGCTCAAGTCTCCTTTGTCAGAACATTTCTATGACATGCTGCTGCTTCATCAAATCAACTCTGTGTTTGATCAATCAACTCATATAAAATGAGTCCTTGGTATAAGCAAGGAGCATGTTGTCAAGATGAAAAATGTAAGTTTATCTCAAGTGGGGAGGACATCAAAAAAATCTTCCTGAAGATCAACTTTATAGTCTCATCTCGACACCTTCATTCTAACCCAGTTACGGCTGGTTCTCATCCTCTCACGTAGAGGCTCTTTGTTGGCACATTCAAGACTGGGCGTGGCTGTTGTCTACACTGGGGCAAACTCACCATCGATATTCTCTCTCAGTGCTAGATTAAGAATGCACATTTCCATGTGGCCCAGAAGCTTGAAACTCCAGGGGCAGTTATAGAATGTGGTTACGTTCAAACATCATATTCTGATCTTGGTTATTCCCACACTTTCTAAAACTTGCCCTGAGGTTTGCAGCCTAAGGAAAAACATCCTTTGGTAAATTCCTACACTTATGACTTACAAGTTCTGGAAACTAAAATATCCTGGCTTTGTAACGGAGTAACCTGGGACCTTTTTATTAGTGTTGTTAATGAGGCCCTGTGGCCCATGGAGCCTTGGCAGCCCTGAGATAAGTACATGGTCCACTGGCTGTGGGAGCCCATGGCTGCTGTGCCACCAGGATCAGATCCAGAACGGATGCTGTCCTGGGAGTCCCATCACTTCCCCAGGTGACTTTCATGTAAGCACATCTACAGCACACTAACTAACTGGTCAACAGAGTCAGCTTGGTGCAAAGAACATCAAGTTGATGGGAGAACAACTGGTTGACTGACTGCATTTACTCCAGATTTCAACTAGTTATTTGATGCCAGGAAGATACCGTTGCAGAAACTAAAGAACAAGATGAATTAACATGAACCTTTTTAGAACCATGGGAATGGAAAGATAAAATTTCCACATCTAATATAAGCATGTTCTTCTTTATTTGTATATATGAGGGTACTTCAAAAAGTTCTTGGAAAAATAAAATTAAGAGATAATATGAATAATATTTCATCTTTCTACAGGAAGGATGAAATTGTATTATGTCTATGATACTCTCTAATATGAAATATTGAGAAATTACACAATTTAATAAGCCATAATGGTTAGGTTTATCTAGTTGTAAAGCACAGTTTCAGCCTACTGAAAGGAAAGAGAACTGAAAGTCCTCTGCAACCCACAATGCTTGTTTGATTTACATATGTTGGACAGAAACTGGAATGCAACTTTTTGTTATTTACAGAGGCTGTCAAAATACATTCTATCAGATCTTAAGCCACCAGAATTGTTTATAGACAGTTGGCAAGTGTCCTCATGAAATTTTATCTCAGTAAGGAAAATTTACAACCATCAAATTCAGGCATTGAAAATGTAGTTGATGACATATAAAAGTCCACTTCCTGATCTTGTGGAAGATGTACTGAGGTGCCCAGTCCTCATAGAGGATCTACCCAGACCACAGTTTCTTCTCCCCAGAAGCAACCCCAAAGTAAGAAAGTAAATTTAGTGATATTAAACACAGATCCTACAACTTCTGACAATTCTATCCAAGTCGGTTCTATGTGCAAAGGGAAAACATGTCCTTCTCCATCCACCTTTTGCTTATGGAGGTGTTCTCCCATCAGCTTTGTGCTTCTTCATAATGTACAGCCTTCTTTAGCTGTAGAGATGGTTGCTTTACTCAGACATTTAAAAGTCTAAGTGCTACTGGAACCCTCATACATTGCTTATGGGAATGTAAAGGGTATAGCCATTTTGGAAAAGTCTGGCAGGTCCCCAAAATGTTAAATATACAGTTACCATATGATCCAGCAATTCTATTTCTAGGTATATACCCAAGAGAAATGAAAACATACACTCACATAAACACATATATGCAAATGTTCATAGCAGCATTATTTGTAATAGCCCCAAAGTGGAAACAACCTAAATGTCTATCAGCTGACGAAATGGATAAATAAAATTTAGTATATCTATAAAATAAAATATTATTTAGAAATAAAAAGGAATAAAGTACTTATACAAGTAGAATGACTACAAGTTGGGTGACCCTTGAAAACATTACACTAAGACAAGTCAGTCACAAAAGACCTCATATTGTATGATTCCATTTATATGAAATGCCCAGAACAGGCAAATTTATAGAGACAGAAAGTAAATTAGAGTTTGTCTGGGGCCGGGAAGTTTGGGGAGTAGAATATGGGGAAAGGGTATGGGGTTTCTTTTTGAGGCTATGAAAAAAAATGTTTTAAAATTGATTGTTGTGATGGTTATATATACTAAAACTATTGAACTGTACATTTTAAATTAATTAAATTTATCATAATTGAATTATATCTCAATAAAACTTTTAAAAAAATTATAAGTGTACCTTAGTCCATTTTGTGCTGCTATAACAGAATCACAGACTGGGTAATTTATAATGAACAGAAAAGAACATGAGGCAATATAGTGTCATGTTTAACAGCACAGACCCTTAAGGATCGGGAACCATTCTGCCTGGATTCCAATCCAGTCTCTGCTTCATGATGGCTGTGTGATCTTGGAAAATGATACCCTCTCTGTGCTTCTAAGAATCCTCATCTGTAAAACACAGCTTGTAAGAGTGCCTACCTTGTAGAATTGTCCTGAGGATTAAATAAAATAGAATGTATTAATAGTTGGCAATAATAGTTAAAAGTTTTTAAGACTTAATAGTAGTAAGAACAGTGCATAGCAAGTAGTTAGTGATTCATCTTAGCTATTATTATTAATAAAGATTTTTTACCTAAAAAATGCACAAATGAGACCTGGCCAGTTTGGCTCACACATCACCAGAGGTAGACAACATATAGAGAAATTGCGATGAGAGGCTAGGAAGTGAGAGGGTTGGCTGGAATGGGGGGAACAGAGATTTGAGGCAGTGCAGGACAGCAGATGCTGAGGTGCATCAAGTGCCTCTCTAGTAACCTTGTCCTTAAAGTCCTAGCTTGCCTCAAAGATCTCTGAAATGCCTTCAGGGTCATTTTCCCACTGTCTTGATGAATAGAACTTGGCTTCCTTCTATCCTTTAGTATTCCCTCCTAAACACATTTTTTTTTTTATTCTTTACATGACTGGGCTGAGTTTTCTAAATCCTTCCATTCTGTTTCTCTTTTGGCTATAAATTGTATTTAAATCACTTCTCTCCTCTCACATTTTACTATATGTAGTCTTAAAAAGCCACACAACATACTGAATGCTTTGTTGCTTAGATATTTCTTACACCAGATACCTCTGTTCATCATTCTTACATTCTTCCTTCCATATAGCCCTATGGCATGAACATAATTCAGCCAAGTTCTTTGCCACTTTATAACAAGGATGACCTTTATGCCAGTTTCCCATAAGATATTCTTTTCCATCTAAGAACTCATCAGAATGGCCTTTTCTGTCAGTATTTCAACCAACATTCTGATCATGACTACTTAAATAGTCTCTAAGAAGTTTCAGACTTTTTCTACAGCTACACCTCTCTTCTTCTTCTGAACCCTCACCAGAATCACGAAATGCCTTCAGGGTCATTTTCCCACTGTCTTGATGAATAGAACTTGGCTTCCTTCTATCCATGTTACTCTCTTTAGCAAACAGTTGCTTGACCACACCTTTAGTATTCCCTCCTAAACACATTTTTTTTTTATTCTTTACATGACTGGGCTAAGAGTTTTCTAAATCCTTCCATTCTGTTTCCCTTTTGGCTATAAATTGTATTTAAATCACTTCTCTCCTCTCACATTTTACTATATGTAGTTTTAAAAAGCCACACAACATACTGAATGCTTTGTTGCTTAGATATTTCTTACACCAGATACCTCTGTTCATCATTCTTACATTCTTCCTTCCATATAGCCCTAGGGCATGAACATAATTCAGCCAAGTTCTTTGCCACTTTATAACAAGGATGACCTTTATGCCAGTTTCCCATAAGATATTCTTTTCCATCTAAGAACTCATCAGAATGGCCTTTTCTGTCAGTATTTCAACCAACATTCTGATCATGACTACTTAAATAGTCTCTAAGAAGTTTCAGACTTTTCCTACAGCTACACCTCTCTTCTTCTTCTGAACCCTCACCAGAATCATCCTTAATACTCAGTTTATAGAAATGTAGGCTTTTTCTAGCCTGCTCCTTCACATTCTTCCAGGGGCCTTCTTGCTGTGTCATCCCAAGTGGAAGGGCAAAAAGAGAGAGAGAAAGACAAAAGGGGGCCAAACTCATTCTTTTCTAAGGAACACACTCCTGCTATAAACCCATTCCCACAGTATTGGCATTAATCCATTCATGAGGGCAGAACCTCCATTACCTGATCACTCTCATTAGACCACACCTCCCAATGCTATTGCATTGGTGATTAAATTTCCAACACATGCTTTTGGGAGGACACATTCAAGCCATAGCAAAGTGCAAAGAGAAGGAAGAAGCTCTTCATCTCTAGATCCGCAGCCATACCCTGACCTCAAGTGCTGCTCTGCCCCTTTGTGGAGTTGACCACTCTCTCCATCTGGTGCACAGTCCCTAACAGTCTGTTTTGGGGCTTTACACATCCCCCTCTGCCATCAGCTCAGTGACTCAGTGTTGGAACCCCACCTTAATCTTGGCTGGCCAACCTCTTCCTTCTGAGCCTCTCATTGCAATTTCTCTATAGGTTGTCTACCTCTTGCAATGTGTGAGCCAGACTGGCCAGGTCTCATTTGTGCATTTTTTTAGGAAAAAATACCTGTAATAATAATAATAGCTAAGATGAATCACTAACTACTTGCTATGCACTGTTCTCACTACTATTAAGTCTTAAAATCTTTTAACTATTATTGCCAACTATTAATACATTCTATTTTAACTTATTTAATCCTCAGGACAATTCTGCAAGATAGGCACTCTTACAAGCTGTGTTTTACAGATGAGGATTCTTAGAAGCACAGAGAGGGTATCATTTTCCAAGATCACACAGCCATCATGAAGCAGAGACTGGATTGGAATCCAGGCAGAATGGTTCCCGATCCTTAAGGGTCTGTGCTGTTAAACATGACAGTGTATTACCATGTCTCCTTTTTGGTTCCTTTATTGAAAGTCCTCACAGTCCAGGATGGTAACAAAAATTAGTGAAGAGGGCTGAGCATAAGGCAACAGGAAGTGGTGAGGACTGTGACAAGCTGGAAAAGGTATTGCCTTCTGAAGAGGCCACTTCTATTCAGTCCCAGCTGAGCTCATCATGCAGGAATGTGTTCCCAGTGTTGCTGGATCTTCCTTTTTTTTTTTTTTTTTAACGTGAACATCTAAATTTTTATGTAAAATCACTTTCATTTTTCAATGTTGGCAGCTAATTGAAATGTTTAAAAAAAAACCACACACACAAAAAAAAAAAACTGTGTGGGCCACCACCAAGTGGGCCAAATCAAGCAGGCCAACGATTTAATTAAATCAAAAGCCATCACCTGGGGGCCAGCAGAGGAAATTCAGAATGGATAAATGAATGAATGAATAACTGAATGATGAAGCTATAACAAGTAGAAGATTTGTAAAAAGACTGCAACAAACTGGATTTGACTATTAATGGACCATTTCCCCTTCACTCCATTTTAACAATCTAAAAACTCCTTAGAAACCATCTTGGGCTTTATGCTTTCCAAAAGGAGGTACAAATGGAAAAACTGAGGGTAAGGGACTGATCATGGGAATAGAATGAGCCAGTAGCAAAACTGTAAGCAAACCTCGCACCCATCAGGATGGCTGCTATAAAAACAAAATAAGACAAAACAAAACAAGAAAATAGCAAGATGTGGCAAGGATGTGGAGAAATTGGAACCCTTGTGCACTACTAGTAGGAAGGCAGTTCCCCCAAAATTGAAAATAGAATTGCCATATAATTTACCAATCCCACTTCTGCGCATATACTCAAAAAAATTGAATGTAGGTCTTGAAGAATATTTACACACTCATGTTCATAACAGCATTATTCACAATAGCCAAAGGGTGGAAACAACCCAAGTGTCCATCAGCAGATGAACGGACAAACAAAATGTGGTATATACATATAATAAACCACTATTCTGCCTAAAAAAGGAAGGAAATTCTGACATGCTACAACATGGATGAACCTTGAGGCCATTATGCAAAGCAAAATAAGCCAGTCAGAAAAAGACAAATATTGTATAATTCTACTTAGATGAGGTATTTAGAGAGTCGAATTCATAGAAAACAGAAAGTAGAATGGTGTTTACTAGGGGTTGGGGGAAGGGGAAATTTGAAAGTTGTTGTTTAATGGGTATAGTTTGGGGTTCAGTTTTGCAAGATAAAAAAATGCTGGAGATTGGTTGTACAACCGTGTAAATATACTTAATACTACAATTACAAAGAATTGGGAAAGGAAATATCCAACTCCAGCCTACTCCAGTCATACTGTCCCAGCTAAGGGGGTGAGGAACAACTGAGATGTACTTGTGAAATTCACAGTCCAGAGGCACAGGCTCACTGGAAGACTGAGACCTACTTGTAGAACACTTTTCCCCAGATACCTGCCCTACCACCACATTACTAAAGGCCTATTTACAGCAGCTCCTTTCACCCAGTATATTATGTCTGACTAACAATAAAAAACTACAAGGCATACTAAAAAGCAAAAAATACAGTTTAAAGAAACAGAATCACCAGAATCAGATGTGGTGGGTATGTTGGAATTATCAGGCAGGGAATTTATAAAAACTGTGATTAAGGGCTCTAATGGGTAAAGCAGAGAGCATGCAAGAACAGATGGGCAATGGGAGCAGAGAGATGGAAATCCTAAGAAAGAACCAAAAAGAAGTTTTAGAGACCAAAAACACTAACAGAAATGAAGCATGCCGTTGATGGGCTTACTGGTACACTAGTAAGACATGGCTGAGGAAAGAATCTCTGAGCTTGAGGACATATGAATAGAAACTTCCAAAACTGAAAAGCAAAGAGAAAAAGGACTTAAAAAAAATATCCCGAAGATGGCGGAATAGATGATCCGCAGCATCACTCTCTCCCACAAATTCAACCAAATTTACAATTATAAAAATATAACATCAGCCAAGCTGGCTGCTGGAGCTCAGAGGAAGAGGAGGAGAGATCTACGGAGCTCATGAAGGTGGGAGAAGCTATGATGAGAGAAAGAAAAAACTGCTCAGAGCGTTTTGTGCTATGGCCACTTTAAGGCTGGAGCAGCTGAGCACATGGAACAGGAGCTGGCAGAAGCTGCAGCTGTGCCCTTCAGATGGCGTTACTAGGAGGCAGCAAGAGAGAGAAGAGGGCCTTGGCAGCCCCCAGGACAGCAAGACCACTATTAGGGTTCCTGTGGACCCACGCAGGGGCAAGGAGCCAGAACAATTGAAAAAAGGGAGCTATTCAGAGGCCGGTATGTCATCTCAAGGGACCAGTGCAGGGCCCATCCCATGGGAAGTGTTTGGAGCACAGGGGGTGGGGGAGACCTGCCCACCAGGGGAACACTGGGACACAGGAAGGACAGCTGAGCTGCCCCCCAGTCAGCACAGGACCACTCAGAGGAGACTGGTCAGGAATGCAGAATTACATGGGGTGCAGTTTGATGAAAAAACTCAGGCACAGATCAGACTCTACAGAACACAGATCCACCAGGTCTCTGGAGAGCCAGAAGTACTATAAGGTCAACCATTAAACCCTGAGCTACACAAAAAGCCTTCCCTAGGGAAACAGCAGCAAAGCAGCAATTTAAACAACCACACACTCAAGTACTGGTTCCCACAGGAAGTTCCCCCATGTTAGAAGCAAAGGACAAAAAATTAGTTCCGGCCCAGGCACACCACCAGCACCTTGGGGCCTGCCTGGGAACTGGAGGCTTGGATTTGGGGACTGGACCCCACTCCCACTTCCAGGCAAACTGCACCAGTGCCTCAGGGCCAGCCTGGGGACCTGAAGCATGGAGAAGGGGACTGAACCCGCCCCACCCCCCACAACCAGGCACACTGAGCCACCAGCTTGGGGCCTGCCCAGGGACCTGAGGCAAGGAGAAGGAGACCAGATCTCTCTCCCACAACCAGGCACAACATGCCAGCACCTCGGAGCCCACCCGGGTACCCAGGGCATGGACAAGGGGACAGGACCTCTCTCCCACAACAGACACAACATGCCAGCACCTCGGAGCCCACCCCGGGACCTGGGGCAAGGAGAAGGGGAATGGTCCTCTCTCCCACAACCAGGGACACCATACCAGAGCTTCAGGGCCTGCCCAGGGACCCGAGGCATGCAGAAGGGGACTGGACCCTCCTCCCACACCAGGCACAAAACACCAGCACCTTGGGGCCCACCTGGGTACCTGAGGCATGGAGAAGGGGACTGGACTCTCTTCCCACAACCAGACACACTGTGCCAGTACCTCAGAGCCCACCCAGTGACCCAGGCCATGGAGAAGAGGACTGGACCCCTCTCCCACAACCAGGCACATGGCGCTAGCACCTTGGGGCCTGCCCAGGGACCAGAGGCATGGAGAAGGGGACCAAACACACCCCACAACCAGACATATCGCCAGTGCCAAGGAGCATGCCAAAAACAGCACCCCTATGTGGGTGGCCCACCACAGCCACCACAATAACTATGGCTGCTGCAAAAGCAGCTAGACGCCACAGCCACCACACAGATGGTCCTCCAACCACTGGATTGCATTGACACAAGAAAAGTCACCAGCAGAGACAAAGAAAAGAGGATGTCTCTTTCCACAAAACCCATTTCAGAGTGACAGAAGAAGCATCTGCTCTATGATAATATTGGGGGACCTGATCACATCTCTCAGCATTGGACAGATCGTCTAGGCAACAAATCAACAGAGTAACCATTATTCTTTCAGAAGGAGAGAAGAAATCTAGGGCAATTAGAGGGGGGAGGGGGAGGGAATGGGGGAAGAGGAGAGCTTGGACAAGGGGCATAAAGAATAATTAAGATTTGTAACAATATATATGCTAGTAATATTGACTTAGTCAACATATCTCAATGTTCGACCCCCAAAATATGTATAACCAATTTTGATTCAATAAATAAAATAAATTTTTAAAAAATCCCTGAGCAAAACAGAATATCCAAGAACTATGAGACAACTATAAAAGGTGTAATTTATGCATAATAAAAATATTGGAAAGAGAAGAAAGAGAGAAAGGAACAGAAGAAATACTTGAAATGACTGAGAATTTCCCCAAACTACCGTCAGACACCAAACCACAGATCCAGGAAGCTCAGAGAACACCAAGCAGGATAAATGCAAAAAAAAAATAAAAACAAAACAAAACAAAAACTACACCTGAGCATGTCATCTTCAAACTACAGAATATCAGAGATAAAGTCCTGAAATAACCCAGAGGAAAAAAATGCCTTACCTATAGTGGGTTAAAGATAAGAACTGCATCTGACTTCTCAGAAACCATGCAAGCAAAAGGAGAGTGGAGTGAAATATTTAAAGGGCTGAGAGAAAAAAAACACCAACCCAGAATTCTGTCCCTGTGAAATTATCCTTCAGAGGCTGAATAAAGACCTTCTCAGACAAACAAATATTGAGAGAATTTATTGCCAATAGACCTGCTTTGCAAAAAATGTTAAAAGAAGTTCTTTAGAGAGAAGCAAAATGATGTATGTCAGAAACTCGGAGCTACACAAAGAAAGGAAAAGCACTGCAGAAGTAGTAAGTGAAGGTAAAATAAAATGTTTATTTTTCTTATTCTTAATTGATCTAACAGCTAACAGCTTGTTCAAAATAATATCAGCAACAATGATTTTGATTGTGTATTCTTATGTGCACATCTTATGTGTGCCTGTATAAGCATGTGTGTGTGTATATATATGCTTCTTTATGCTCTCATATAAGTGAAGTGAATACAGTTGATTTTGATTGTGTATTCTTATGTGCACATCTTATGTGTGCCTGTATAAGCATGTGTGTGTATATATATATGCTTCTTTATGCTCTCATATAAGTGAAATGAATACAGCAATGACATATGGGACAAGAGGGAGGAATTAGGATTATTTTGCTATTTTAAAATACTCACACTCCCTGTGAAGCAGTACAATGTTATATGAAAGTGGGCACAGGTTAGATGTAAATATATACTGCAAATTCTAGGGCAACCACTAAAAAAAGTAAATAAAGAAGTATAACTAATATGATAAGAAAGGAGAGAAAATGGAATCATATAAAATGCTCAATTAAAACCAAAAAAGAGAGAAAAAGAGTGGAAGACAAAAATAGGAACAAAGCACAAGAGCAACAAATATGATAGATATTAATTCAACTATATCAATAATCACTTTGAACGTCAATGGTCTAAATGCACCAATTAAAAGACAGAAATTGTCAGAGTGGATCACTACAACCACTTTGGAAGAAAGTTTGGTTGTTTCTTACAAAACTAAACATTTTCTTACCATACCAAGGAACACAATTGTTGGATTGTATTTACCCAAAGGAATTGAAAACTTATGTCTATATGAAAACCTGTACATGGATGTATAAGGCAGCTTTATTCATAATTGCCAAAATTTGGAAGCCACCAAGATGCCCTTCAGTAGGTGGATGGATAAACTGTGGTACATCAAGACAATGAAATATTCAGTGCTGAAAAGAAATGAACTCTCAAGTCATGAAAAGACAAGGAGGAAACTTAAATGCATTATTAATAAGTAAGAGAGCCCATCTGAAAAAAGTCAACACACTATATAATTCCAACTATATGACACTCTGGAAAAGAAAAAACTATGGCAATAGTAAAAAAAAAAAAAAAAAAATTAGTGTTTTCCAGGGGTTAGGGAGGAGGGAAGGATGAATAGCTGGAGCAAAGAGGATTTTTAGTGCAGTGAAATTACT
The DNA here is from genome assembly GCF_000696425.1 of Galeopterus variegatus. Classification (NCBI taxonomy): domain Eukaryota; kingdom Metazoa; phylum Chordata; class Mammalia; order Dermoptera; family Cynocephalidae; genus Galeopterus; species Galeopterus variegatus. Next base: position 54,938 of record NW_007736201.1, on the reverse strand, counting down.
CTTTGATACTCTAATGGTGGACACATGTCATTATACATTTGTCCAAATCCATAGAAATGTACAACCCCAGGAGAGAGACCTAATTATTTGGGTGACAATGATGTGTCAATGCATGCTTATCTACTGTAATAAATGCACCACTCTGGTGGTGGATATCGATAATGGGGGAGACTGTGCATATGTGGCGGTGGGGGATACATAGGAAATTTCTGTACCCTTTGCTTAGTTTTGCTATGAACCTAAGACTGCTTTAAAAATATAACCTTTAAAAAAAAAACCCAGGCCGTATTATGGTAAGATAAATAGCCATAAAAATGGTTAAGATGGCAAATTTTATGCTATGTATATTTTACCACAATAAAAAATTAAAATAAAATCTAAAATGTAGAAGGAAGGAAACCCTGCAAGCAATGTCAGACATCTCATCTCTTTTGGTGTCACCCACACCGCGCTCAGCCAGTGAGCGCACTGGCCGTCCCTATATAGGATCCGAACCGCAGCGGGAGCGCAGCACTCTCCCGAGTGAGCCATGGGGTCGGCCCAGACATCTCATCTCTTAAAGACACAGTGACAAGTGGATAATAGAGCCAGAGGAGGAGCTGACCTGGGACCTGCCCTCTGGGTGGGGTGGGCGCGTAGGAAAGACCCAGGAGGAAGTTGGGTTCAGAAGCAGTTGGGACAAGTGCAGAGAGGCAGCACTCAGAGGTGCGGCGCTTCTGGTGCCATAGTCTGATCTGAAAAGTAGCCCCTGAAGAAATGAATGGAGCCATATTGGGGGTGCTCATGTCTGTATAAGGAGGGGCTCATGCTAAGGCAGAGAAGGAGCAAGGGCCGGACTGCAGCTCAGCACAGAGCAGGATGGCTTGACGGGCCACACAGACAAGGACGTGCTGTGACAGGAACAAAAATGAGAGCAGCAGGCTTGGAGACCACAGATAGGATTGGGATTTAAGGTCACTGATTCTTCTTAAGCATCAGAGGCAGAGGCTGGGAGCAAGTTCTCCCTTGCAAGGAGGAGTATTTTATCCCTGATAATATTTAGAATTGTTGGTGCATGGCAATATGCAAAAGCAGACTGACTTTTAGTAGCGTTTACTGTTGTTTAAAATTTTCCTATAGTAGATGACCCCCCCTTATTGCTTGCATGTGGAGCAGACCACTCCGGCCACTTACCTCTTAGTGTGCCACTGATCAGGAGCTGCGGGAGGCTGCCTGTGCTGCCTTCCTAGGCTCCATCTATCCTGGGGAGGGAAGGCAGCCAGAGATGGTTCACCAGGCATATGTTAGCCCTGTACTATCCAACAATGACACAACCCACCAGAAGGTTATCACCTCTGCCAGGTGACAACTCGCATCAGTTCAATTGCTCTTGGAATCTGCACCATCACTCCAGAGAAGCACAACCCCAGAGATAAAGCCACAGAGTGTGGACAAGTTGGACATGTATATCAAAGACCAATCAGTTTGCTGTAGCTTTGCAGTGGGTACTGCTGGTGATCTACTTCACCAGATGGTTCTCACCTTGACCTTCTACAGAGAAGAGCTTTTGGCTAGGGGGCGAGGCACCCCCACCCCATCCTTCATTCCTCTATGGGTTATTCCTTAATAAAGCATCTTTGTTTGTGCTTCTAAGGAACCTGACTGAAGACCCTACTGCTATGTTTGGGTATTTGCAATCATCGTCTATTACTGAAGTGTTCCAGGCCCTCTTCTGTCTTATGCATGGCTCACCACAGCAGTCCCGGGCGCGGCCCTCCAATTCTCTGCACAGGGCCACTGCAGTGTGGTTTCTAACATGCAGATATGCCTGTGCTATTTCTCCACTTAAATCTTTCAGTGATGGCCTCAGGGTAAAATCTGCATTTTTCAGCAAAACCTGTGAGGCCCTTCTTGCTCAGCCTTCTCCCTACTTTCTCTGCCACAGCTCCGGCAACCTGTGTCCAGGCACACGAATGTTCTAGACAGGCCCAAAAGTGCACTGCCATATCCCATCTCCGCCCTTGCCCTTGCTACTGTCCTGCGTGGAATGCCCCCTTTTCTCTTCTGCTCCGCTCCCTTCTTTTGCTGGCTAATTTCTAGTCTCCTTCAAAACTCAGCTCAGACATGCTCTCCTTCTGGAAATCTTATTTGAGGTCCCCTATCCATCTGCCCCCAGTTCACCTCAACCAAGCTGGTCAGACATCCTTCCTCAGAATAGCCTGCATTAGAAATGAGAATTGTCCTTTTAATCATGGTACCAAGTGTCAATCATCTTTGCGTTTTCAGTACCTAACATTGTGCCTGGCACACGGCAGACATTCAATAAAGGCTTGTTGAATGAATGAATGCCGAGTAAAGAACCCACCCAAATGCTACCTTCCACCCCCAACGTAGCCTAGGATTAACAAGGAACATTTTAGGTGAAAGCCTTTTCAAATACTTACCCCCATCCTGTTACCACATGTTTTGGACTGAATGTAGCATAGGGCAGTTTGAGCAGTTACAAGTTAGTAAACAGACATTACATAAAGGACATTCAGTCTTGAAAAAGCACTGCCTGCTGCCAGAATGTTTGGAGAAAATAGTAGCGTGCTTATCTTTTGAAAGATTTTTTTTAAATATCACATCATTGTACACAATAACTCAGTTAAATAAACTATTTAACTGAAATATTCATTTGGTTACAAATGAAGGGCATTACGTACAAAAGAAGCTTGGGAAAAGCCTCTAGGGAGGTTGGTAGATTTTTGTTTTAAGAACCAAGACTGATGTCTGCATTATAAGGCATATCATTCTCACCAGTTTAATAAACCATTATTCTCAACTCATAAGCCTGGCTTATGAGCCAAACAAGAAGTAATTTTTTGGAAGGAGAAAGAAGGAAAGAAAAAAGACAATTAATGAACTAGGAAGTTAGTTGTTTCTTGCCTCTTTGATATTGATAAAAATTGCTATATTCAAAACCATTATTCTCAACTCATAAGCCTGGCTTATGAGCCAAACAAGAAGTAATTTTTTGGAAGAAGAAAGAAGGAAAGAAAAAAGACAATTAATGAACTAGGAAGTTAGTTGTTTCTTGCCTCTTTGATATTGATAAAAATTGCTATATTCACACACTTAAAGAAAATAGGTATTTGGCCTCAAAATGCACAGAGTGAGTGGGCCCTGCAAGAGGGATTCACCTTTTTAGATTCTCAGGGTCCCTGTACAGACCACTTAATACTGAGAAGGAGTGGGTGAAGACAGGAAGGGTTGGTGAAAGGGGAGGAAGTACTTGTGCAGAGTTCTGGAAGAACGTTTTGGGGTAAATACACAGAGAATGAAAGAGCCTAGGGCCAAGAATATATGTCACCAAAAATGTAAAATGTCTGATAATACCCATTGTTGGCAATGATGCAGGAGAAACAGAAATTGTCATGTACTGCAGGTGGGCGTGTAAATGCATATGACCACTGTGGGAAAGTTTGGCATTACACAGTAACACTGAATCTGTGCTGTGATCTGCAATTCCACTTCTAGGTATATTTTCTGGAGAAACTCTAGAACACGTGTTCCAGGAGTCACATACTAGGATATACAACAGCAGTGTTCATCATAGCAAAAAATGGTAGAAATAACCCAGATATCCATCAGCAGTAGAGTGGATGAAAAACTGTGATAAATTCATACAGGGGATATTACACAGCAGTGAACTACAGCTATATGCATTAATGTGGCTGAGCCACAAAAACAATGTTGAATAAAAAAAGCAAGTTACAGAAGAACTAACATACAGTATGATTCCATTTGTATAAAGATAAAAAACTGACAAAGCTAAACGATGTGTTATTTAGGGGTGTATGTGTGTGTTTCAAAACTATTAAAGTAAATCCAAAGAATGATCATCACAAAACTCAGCATAGTGATTGCAAAGGTACTGGTCAAGTTTTATCTCTTAAAACTAGCATTCATTGTTATTATTCCTTAAACTATATAAATTGTTATACACTCTTTTGTATGTATTATGCACTTTACAATTTTTAAAGAGTTGTCTTAAAACACAAGTGAACAGAGATGGTGAGTCAGAAACTCACTGGGAAGTTGTGGTGGGAAAAGGTGGTCACACATCAGCAGAACCAGGGAAATTGCCGTAGATCTAAATGTTGGGGTTCTACTCAAGGACAACAGGTAGTACTAAAAAAAGAAGGGCCCCGAAGCCCACGTGCATTGGCCCATACCCTTCCCCCCACCCTCCCCCCACAAAAAGGGTTCTGCTGCTCTTCTTTCCAACTTGATCCACCTGGTCATTAGCGACTCATACCCCTTGTTCAGTGTGGCCTGTGGGCTCACTTGCCGTCGCTTTCACCCCGTAAGCCTGCTGAAGCCCATGCTCTTTGCCCACCTTCTGGGCCTGAATCAAGAGGTATCTAGCATTTGCCAACTACTGGATGGATTGAAACCCTTCGGTGGTTTTAATTAAAACCCTTCATCACTGCAAGATGTAGTCCATGCTCTCTGCCGCCACCATGCCTCTGTAGATGCTTTTCCCTGCCTGGAGTGCCAGCCTCATGTCCCCAGCCCATGGTGTCCTCGTAGGATAACCTAGATGTCACTTTTTCTATGAGTTGAGTGCTTTCCCTTCAGGGCCTACACAGTTTCATACATGTCCATGCCTCTACTATAGCACTTAGCAACTGGTGTAATTAATTGGTGACATGGTCCTATCCCCATCAGACTCTGAGAGCTTCAGAACCAGAACCTTTGTCTAGTCATCTTGTCACCATGGGTAATATTTGAAATATATCAACCAATTGGCACTTCACAGGCAGCGGTCAGAATGGAGCCAGGTCCTGCAGATGCCTCCCTCCACCCACAAATTGCTAGGTTTTAACTCCTTAGTTGCTGAATCATTGGGAGGTGAGGGGGGTTGGGCAGGGCCAGGCAGCTGGGGTGGAAGGATGGGAGACTAAGAACAGGACAATAGTAGCTCTAGTGGTACAATCAGTTAACGTGCAGTACTTATAAGAACAGAACATTTTTCAGCTAATACAAAAGTATTTCAATATTTTAACAACTGGCATGGTCATTTCATATCAATATGTAGAAGCTCACTACCCACCTTCTTTATATATCCCTAGGGACAGACACTATGCCTGGTAGTAGGCATTTAATAAGTATCTGCTTAAAGAACAAGACATATCTTAAGTTACAAGTGAAATTATTTACCATATTCCCAACAACACGAAGGGGAGAATCTGAAATTTGGCTCCTATAGTGAATTTCTGTTGTCTTTGCCTTCTCTTCATCTAGAAACTGATTGGGTAATGGACGGGAATGTGATCCATGTTGGTCCAATAAGATTCAATCCTGGGTTTTTGCTCGAATCCTCCCAACCCCTTCAGCCCCCCTAGTTGCCCCTGTTGCCAGGTTTGTATATGGGCTTGTGGTGGCTGTCTTGCCCCCAAGAGAGGGAGCATGTTGAGAAGGAAGCACAGGGCAGCAAAACCAAGATAAGGGAAGAATCAGGCTCCTGCTACCTGATTTAAACCCCTAGACCTGGCTGTGCCTGAAGATCCACCCTGCACATTTCAGTTAAATGACCCAAGAAATTCCTTTTCTTGCTTTTATTTTGGCTTGGGATTTTTTTGTTTTGTTTTGTTTTTGTCTGTTGGTTTCACCTTTTGCATCTACAAATCCAGCCCAATTCAGGTGGAAAGATGAATTTTCATTAGGAAAAACACAAGTCTAAGTTTTAATATATGTGTGTACCATCTCTTAACTTTTCACATCCTATGACATTTTGCTAGTATATTTTGGTAACTCACCTTTCACCAAGGAGAACATTTGATAGATTTATAAACGAGGGAAAGTCCAGTGTGTTCATGACAGGATAGGCATGGATAGGAATGAGCAAATTGTCATCTCCCTAGAATTAATGGGAAAAAATTCAAGTCTAATATTCTGAAGACTATAATTTTTAAAGATGAACTTGTAGATGCTAAATTTCTTATCTTGTTTTCTATCATTAAAAAACATTCCTTAAAAAACTTCAGTGCTTAAGTACAACATTAGAATATTGAGTTTTCTTAGCCAAATCAAAGTGTGGAAAATTTTAAGTACACTTCATTGAAATGTTGTTCATTATTATCCAAGAAAGCTAATGATGCCCTCACATAGATATAAAGATAGCAATCTATCTGCTTCTATTTCAGAAAATTATAAGGAAACACAGTCTTTAGTGGCCCAAGAGAAAGAAAAACCAGCATATCATCTGATCCAGATAGCCCAGAATAGAAAATAACGTACTGGCAAGAGGACAAAGAAACCTGCTTCTTGACCCACATAATGTATAACCTTGAGCAAGACCTTTCTTTAACTTTTCCAGGCCTCATTTCTTCCTCTGAAAAATGGAGATAATCACACCTTTCCTTAAAGGTATTTTAAGAATGAAAGCAAATGATGGCCTTAAACAGTTGAAAGTGCTGCATAAATGTGAGGTATTAATATTAGCATCACCATTAAGTAACAGGAAACATGCTGTGGCACTCTATACCATGCCTGTTCTAAGGATTTTTCTTCCGTTTAGTGCAGAATATTCCTCTGAAAGCAATATTTTAGTTTTAGTTTTAGGCTTTTTTTTTTTACATTGAAAATCTGAAAAATAATAATAGTTTGCCACATTTTTAAAGAAATGTGTCTCTTGGTATAAAATATTTTAGGTGTCTTGGGTCTAAGATTCTTTCCTTTCCCCGTGGAAAGGCATTACTAACATGATGACGTGAGTCAATCAGACAACACTATCGATTTATAAAAATTAAGTTTGCAAGTTTTTATAACTTTTTTTTTTTTTTGTGACCAGCAAGGGGTTGCAACCCTCAGCACAGTGTGGTCTGCACCACGCTCAGCCAGTGAGTGCACTGGCCATCCCTATATAGGATCCGAACCCGCAGCTTTGGCGCTACCAGTGCCGCACTCTCCCAAGTGGGCCACAGGGCTGGCCCTATAACTTTTTGTAAAAAGGAAAATCAAAGTGAAATAACTTTGGGATACATAACCTTACTTACTGTACAGATTGTGAGTAATACAAGCATTACTTGAAAAGAAAAAAAAAGAAACTCATTTGTTACTAAAGCATAGTCTTCTATTTTAATTGTTAAACATTTGAAATATTCAAATTTAGCCAACCTTAAGGTTTCTCAAGTTGCAAGATTGGGCCTGGAATATAAAGCAAAGATGAGGTGCGTGTGACAGTTTTAAGAAAAGGACTGACATCATGTGGAGCTGGCTTGGCTGGAGGCCAAAGAGTGAATTAGGTGACCTGGAAAAGGCACATAAGAACTCAAACCACACAGCCCTCTGGATCAGGCCACCAGGCTGCCACCTCCCTCAAACCCCCAGGGCTGCCTCTGAGGACATTCTAACATGAGAAAGAGTGGGCTGGTTGCCAGTATTTATAAACACAACTCAAGATGGTTGTTAATTTTTAGCCTAGCACTTAAAAGAAGACATTAAAGCTATTTGAAAAAGGCTTCCTCAACTCCCAGCACCACAGGATAAATGAGGGTTTAGGCACAGGGCAGTGGGAAACCTACAGCAAACTGTCTCTGAACCTGCCCCAGTCCTCAGCAACCTAACACTTTCCCAGCTGGGGCCTCCGTCACTGCACAGTGACATTTCTATGCTAGTCAGACCAGTGACCCAGGGGACAACCAGGCATTTGGCTGAGAAGCTCTTATTGGTCACTCCATCTCTCTTACTTCCTCCCTTGAGGATATAAATTTTGACCCACTCTCTAAAAAAAAAAAAAAAAAGCAATTATAAGAAACTTACCTTACAGTGAACACGGATGCAGTCATAGTAATATCTCCACTCATCTGGAGAAAATGTAATGGTGACCATGAGGGACAAGCCAGGGACAAGGTGGTGTTCCTGGAAGACAAATGGGCTCTTGTCAAGACAAACCCCAGACCGCGCAGAGGGCAGCTCTGTGGGTGACCACACACTACACACCCGTCCCAAGCAGGCAAGGGAAACAGAAAACTCCAACCCAGCAAAGAATACCATGGGGAGAACAGGTAACCAGATGATGCTTACCTTTTTCACATAACTGATCTGAAAGTATTTGGTCTGTGGAGGTAAAACATGAACATGTGTGTCTTCATCGGAGACATTGACCAGATGCTGAGAGAGAAGAAGCATTTAGAGTAAATGCATTGCTCTATTTATTTGCATATTCATCTCATTTATTTATACCTCATGTTGTTCGTAAGGTATTTGATGATATCACATATTTTTTAACTTCTTAAAAATATTTGAAATACACCATTTAAAGAATGATAATATAAACACAACGCACACCATTTAAGGAATAATAAAATATATCCTGTGCGCCTACTGCCCCCATTAGGACCAATACCAGAGCCTGCAGCTCCCAAGGGCCCCCCCAGAAATTTATTATCCTCTATACCCCCGCCGTCCCTGAACCATGTGTGCTTTTTGTTGAACTCAATTTAGTCCTGTGAGTCAGCTGTGCTAAAAAGCCACCTACCAAATCCCACAGGTTCTCTAATTTCAGGCACTGGTTCTGGGGGCCTGAGGAAAAAGCACATGGCTAGAACAGCCTGCAATCCATCCCCGGGGCAGATGAAAAGGAAGTTAAGGTCGGGAGCTCTTTTTTTCCTTTTTGGTGGCTGGCAGGTATGGGGATCCAAACCCTTGACGGCTCAAACCCTTGACACTGGTGTTATCAGCACTGCGCTCTAACCAAGTGAGCTAAGTGGCCAGTCCTTAGGGTTGGGGGTTCTATGACAGTGATAGGAGAAGGCCACCCCTTTGAGACAGGATCACCTGGTCACAAATCAGCTGGGTCTCTGAAGAAAGAGGTGTTTTTCCTTCCTCTGCTTGAGAGGGAAGCAAGAACTCTGGGCTCTGGGGATCTGGCTTCACCAGGAAGGGTTAAGAGGTCTTTGGTTTCCAACGTCTAGGCCAGAGGCTGGGCCTGTCACTGGGGCTCCAGAAGGCACATCACGGAGGCCTCGTGTTCTTCAAGGACCTACATTAGACTATAGACATTATATCCTGAAGAGTTACACTGTGTTTGCATATGTTAAAAGTTCTTATTTGTAATTTGTGAACATTCTTAAAGTACCACAATTTTTGTGACCTCGTTTAGGTATATCTTTTCTTTTTTTGAATATGCTAAAAGTCTAAAAAAAAGTTTCCCAGGCCTTTCTCAACCCCCAAGGGACCGTGCAGAGAGGTGGTCTTGGTGAAGGTGTGAGCCCTCTGACCCACGAGAGTGTTCCTTCCAAGAGAGATGGGGAGGACAGATGTGCTGGGGCCATCACACACCTGGGGAGGCGGGACCTGCCTGGGGATTGAGAGATGCCACTCGAGCCCGGTCTGGAAGCCTTGACAAAGAGCTCTGTTTGCTTGCTTGTCATGAGGGGAGGACTGTGAAGGCTTTGGGCTGTGAGTCCAGGGAGAACTGAGTGCAGAAGTGGTTCTACTGTCTGTCATCAACTTAAAAATAATTCAGTGAGGACAGTGCAACAAACAAGGGGGAATGGACTGGTTTTAATGGGCATGTGGGAGTGGTCAACCCTAGAAGAAATCAGCAATCTGCACTCCTGCAGTGCTTAATAAGCACTGAAAGATTCAAATCCAGCGTCCACTCCAGAAGCACCTCCTAGAGCACTTCAGTTATGCTCACCTGAGTCGATGCTATGTGTTAGCAGAGGGATGCTCAGGACATATGAATAAACTACAAATATCATCCAGGCACTTCCTCTTTCCAACAAAAGGGATACGAGAATCTGGTGATCCCAGAAGCCCAATATCCTTTAGAATGACATTCAAAGGCCCAGGACTCCCTTAGGTCCCGTGTTTTGCACTTCACAAAACAATTCTGTCAGCCAGTTTCTGCATCTGCTGCCAGCAAAGCTTCCCTGCTGGGAGCTACAGCTGGGACTTCTTGGAGATCACAAGTACGATGTCCTTTTTTGCCTGCTTGCTAAGTGTTTATATGTGAGGTGGAATTTCTTCTCAGACCTGTTTTCATTGCAGCAAACCACCTGGTAGCAGGGCTGTGGGGCAGGGGACTTCTGGTTGCCACATCCCATCAGGGTCAGACTATCAGTATCTACCTGACAATTAGAAATAATTGCACTGGCTTAGGTCAGTTTGCAACAAGTGCCATCATGAGCAGATGACCAGAGGTCTGTCCTCAAAGCTGCTGGGCTGGCTCAGTTATTCCAGTATTCTTGAATGGTCCCAAGAGAGACAGGCTCTGGGACTCTGAGACTGGCAATTCAGCCTGCAACTCTGGGCAAGGGGCTGACCCAGACTTTGATCTAGAAAAATAAAGAAATCCAACCCTTTCTCCAACTTGAGTGTGGTGAAGCAAATCCAAATATATCTACCACCTGTCTAAACATGAAGGTGGCACGTTAGAATTCATGAGATGACATCTGTATTGCCAAGTGAGTAAAAAATTAGCAATAAGAAAATACTGAATAGTTTTCTTAAAGAATAAAATAATATAGGTCCCATTCATGATAGTAAAAGATACATTATTCAGTTACAGTTTCCCATATTCACGAGATTCTTGATCTGGAATTGTTCATTTGAATCTATAGAGAAATAAGAAATAAACTCAAGCAAAAATGTAGGTATCTAGGTAAGAGGAGTGCAGGAAGAGGAAGAAAATTTTCAGCTTCTACTTGAGCTCAGAAGTGAAATGGAGACTAATTTAGACTGAAGGGTGGCCACACCGTTCCACCTGGTAGACGCCAGAGGTCTAAGAAGGCAGTCAACAGACCATCACGATCGTGGGGGAGACGGATCCTCCTTCAGACAATAACATTTAAACCAAATGTTGCCTAAGACAGTTCCAGGGGCGTGGTGCCAATGAGATTTTTAAATGAACTTAAAACAACAACAAAACTTAACAAATTAAAGCAGAAAATGAACAACTTGCTCCCTACATTTTAGAAAACAAAGTCCACATCCAAGAGACTGACTTCCAAAATATACTGTGAATACTGGAGAGTCTATTAACTTTGAAGTTCTCAACTTCTGGTTGCAAATACTCACTGCTTACTATAATAATCCATGTTCTCTGTCCTATCAAAGACTGTGTTGTCTGAGCCCTAGGAGAACTGAAGAGGCGATTTAGCATAATCCACTTATTCTATGAGGACACAGTGACGTGGCACTGCCCAGGCACACAGGGTTGAGTAGCAGAGTTGGGCACAGAGCCTGGTCTCCAGCTCTGATCTCGGACTCTTTCCACTACATTCTACCATCTCATAGCTCAGCACATCTCGGTGCACAAACTACATTTCCTATCTTTCTTTTTATACTTTATCAGAGGGTCAGCTTTATTTTTAGGTGGTTAAAAATACTATCCCATGAGGGATAAAATAGTATTCCTGCCTTCCATTTATAACTAAAACTGGGAAAACTAATAATCATTCAAAGAAAAAAATCTTGAGAAAATTAATTGTTTAGAAAGTGTATTTTATTTTATTATTATTTTATTTTCTAAAAGATGACTGGTAAGGGGATCTTAACCCTTGACTTGGTGTTGTCAGCACCACGCTCTCCCAAGTGAGCCACGGGCCGGCCTCAGAAAGTGTATTTTAAATTAATATTAAAAGTTTATTTGAAAACATAACAAAACATGAATAACCCAGTACTGCCCTTGAGGCAAAATCAAATTGCCTACATTCCTTCCCTGTCTTCCAGTATTAGGGTCAGTGGACATCCCCGCCCCTCCAAGATCTCTGTTCCCCTGGGACTGGACCTTCTGGCTCTGTGGTCCTATTTCCTTGCTGATGCCTCCACAGGGTGCCATATTGACTCTAATATGAAATTCAGCCCCTTCTATAGTTGTTCAGAACCATTTCCCACCCACCCAAAAATGCAAAAAAAACTGGGACTGGACCTTCTGGCTCTGTGGTCCTATTTCCTTGCTGATGCCTCCACAGGGTGCCATGTTGACTCTAATATGAAATTCAGCCCCTTCTATAGTTGTTCAGAACCATTTCCCACCCACCCAAAAATGCAAAAAAAACCCAAAAACCATCAATCAGCCAGACACTAAGCAGTCAGAGGTTTAACAGCCATTATTCAGCATTTACAGGGATTTCCCAAATAGGGCTCACAGCTCTCTTCACTTGCCCTCCCACGTCTGCTTCAAGCTCCTCTCTCTGTCGCCTCAGGAGAGTCTGTTTTTCCCCGCTAGCCTCTAGGGAAGTCTTCGCTTGGGGTCGGGGATGTGTGTGGGGGGTAACCTTCAACCCCAAGCACTTATCATAGTGTTTTTACAAACACAACATTTTAGCCTCCAAGTTGGGGTCCTTTAACACCTCCCTTAGTGGCACAGCTTCTCAGAGAAGTTTAATAGTTAAACCCAGGGATCTGGGGACAAAATTCAAGCAGAGTCTTAAGTCTCTAAAGTGTTTTATCTTAAAATGCCATGTTGGTTAATCCGAAATTTTGCTCTATACTGCATTTCTTCAAAATGTGAGAGTAAAATTGATGCTCTAGAAAGATGCACTACGTTTATACAGGCTTCAATTTCCCTCATCCTACACACTGAGGAGAAGCCACTGGGATCCATTGCCCTAATTTTGAGAAGCAAGATCCTGGGGAGTCTCTAAAGGCTGTAATAGGGAATTGAAAACTAGTATTATTTCAGAAAGCCAGAAGGAAGTGTTTATTTATTTAAGATAAGGCTTTATAGGCTAACAATTTTCTTTTGGGCTGGCAACTGGTTGTCTCATGGGTAAATTGATGGATTATTTACTTAATAAATATAATTTCCTAGATGAAATTTTCCACAAAAGGAAAAAGAATTTAAGGGGTCTTTCTTTTGAGAAAACTGGGGACCATTATTTCAAATTTTAAAGTAAATTGAGACACTGATTTCCATATGAATGCAAAAGTAAAATGTTTCAAATCCTTTAACTAGATCTGGATCAATCTCAAATGTTAATGAACAATTTATTGAGGTTTTAAATACACATTCAATCATTCCATTCTTGGGCAATTTGCATAGTTTTCCTGTAACAAAACCAAGATAAAAGCAGAGTTGTTGAATTTTCCCCCTTGTTTGGCAAGAATCTCAAGGTAATTTGCCTTAGGTTTCCACCTAACTTTGTTGGTGGAAACAGGAACCTGGCTCTCCCAAGATCTCCCAGAATGTTATTAACATGAAATCACTTTGTACTTTTATCCACTTCTGTTTGTTTTAATGTCTGATGGAAGCACTGTGATTATTTAGTCTTTACATTGTATTTACTTGGAATTAGTGAGTCTCTGCCAAGACAATCTCTTCCAATAAAGTGAGTTCAATATCATTCACTCACAAGTGTTTATTGAATGCATTCTGTGTGTTAGGCATTGTGTTAGGTGCCAGGGAAGCAGCAATACAAAAGAGAGACATAGCCTGTGTTCTCCAGCAGACTGAAGCAGGGCTGATGCTTCATACCTTTTTCAATAATTAAATCATACTCCCCTGCTTCCTGTGCATTCGCGACAGGGGTGATATCACCACAAGCATGTAAAATTGATTCCTGGAAGGGCAAAACAATCTTAGATTTTACAATGGCTTACAAAGCTCAACCCTGCCTGACAAAATCATTATGCTTAGCATTTAGTTTCTCTCATTAATGTCTCCTTAGAGGATGATAATGAGAGAAAAGATTGAGAACCACATCCATTCTCTAAAATTCTATTGAGTTGACTTTCCTCAAGTGCATCATTTCCCTGCTCAAAAATACTTCATTAACTTTCTGCAACTTTCCAAATTACATACATGCTCCTTATGTTGATATTTTAGTTCCAACACACATTTCCCTTCTCCACCATTACCTCCTTCCAGAAACCCTACAATCCAGGTAAACCACACTGCACACTAGCCTCCCAATATGCCATGTGCTTGTTCACCCTGAACTTGCCTTCATGTCTTCCTCTATGCCCTGCATGTCTTCTCCCCACTTCCCACTTGGCTTTTGGGCTATACCAGAATGGCTTCTCCTCCACAAGCCTTTTTTATACCATCCTATTTGGGTGAAATGGTGTCTTCTCTCTACAGAGCATTTTCTTACTTCTCCATGCCATCTTGCTTGCCAGGTATCATGTTCAAGCTGTTTGGTGATTTTCTAATACCTTCTTCTACTTAACAAACTCCTTGATTTTGTTCACCTTAGCATTTCCCATAATGTTTCAATACTTTGGTGCATAACGGCTGATCTTACCGTGTGTGAATTTAACAGGAGAAAATCCTTACTCTATTAAAAACATAACATACACCAGACAGTACAACTACATTGGAGGTAAAAAAGAAAAAATAGTTTACACACAAAAAAAGAAGAATTAGAGAAATAAATAGTAAAGTGTACAGTTGTTATGATTAAAATTATGAAGAGAATAATATAATTTTAAATTTAGTAACATTATTGGAATCAATGACATTATACTAAGCAAAATCAAAAAATGCCAATTTAAAAAAGCTGTGTTATGAGCAACCAGCCCAGCGATGACCACCAAGCCACAGCAAGAAGGGCCCTAGGTTCCTGAGCTGGGGTAGTGGAGGCAAGGGCTTTTGCCACACACCCCTGACACCTGCACCCAGCCCAACAATGACCAAACCACCGCTGGAAGTCCCCCGGTCTCCCCTGTGGAAATGTGGGGGCTGCCACAGGCCTCAATCCCACCCCTCCTCCTTCTTCCTTCTTCCATCCCATTTCTTTCCCCCTTCCCCTCTCCCCCTCCCTCCCAACTGCTCTGCAACAACATCACAGAATGTAAAAAAAAATTAATAAAATAAAATAAAAACAAAAAATAAAAAATAAAATAGCTGTGTTGTGATTCAGAAGAGTCATGTATCCTTCCCCTCTCCCCCTCCCTCCCAACTGCTCTGCAACAACATCACAGAATGTAAAAAAAATTAATAAAATAAAATAAAAACAAAAAATAAAAAATAAAATAGCTGTGTTGTGATTCAGAAGAGTCATGTGTTGTTAATTTCTTGGTATAGTAACTTTTAAAATTACTAGTTAATTATTAATACTAATAATCGCCATCCTGTGAAGAATGTCAATATTTCTTGAAACTAGGGGAATTTTAGCAAGCTAATTATGACTCATGTGAGTCTCAGGAAAGTCTATTTTAAGAAAGGTGAGCCCTCCTCTCCTATACCCACACAGGTTGAAAATACCCTAAAGCTAGTGACAAAAGTTATAAAAGATATATCATAAAAAAAACCTGTGAATTAATATTCTTAAGACTGTCATACTCCCCAAATTGATCTACATATTCAATGCAATTCCCATCAAAATTCCAGCTGTTTTTTTGCCAAAATTAAAAAGATGATCCTAAAATTCATATGAAATTGCAAGGAACCCAGAATAGCTAAAATGATCTCAAAAAAAAAGACTCTCACTTCTTGATTTCAAAACTTACCACAAACTACAGTAATCAAGTGTGGTACTGCCACAAGCATAGACATATAGATCAATGGAGTGGAATTGAGAGTCCAGAAATAACCCCCTACATTTATAGTAAATTGATTTTCAACAAGAGTGCCAAAATCACTCAATGGGGAAAGAATAGTCTTTTCAATAAATAATACTGGAACATGCAAAAGATTGAAATTGAACAATACCTACCTCACAAAACACCCAAAAATTAACTCAAAATAAACTATAGACCCAAATGTAAGAACTAAAACTATAAAACTCTTAGAAGAAAACATAGGAGTAAATCTTTATGACCTTAGGTCTGTTAATTTGGGTTTCTTAGATATGTCACCCAAAGTACAAGTAATAAGAGAAAAAATAGATAAACTGTACTTCATCAAAATTAAAAATGTTTGTACTACAAAGGACAGTATAAAAAGAGTTAAAAGACAAACCACAGGGCCGGCCCGGTGGCGCACTGCTGTAGTGCGCCGCTTGGGAAGCGCGGCGGCGCTCCCACCGAGGGTTCGGATCCCACATATAGACTGGTTCCCGCTCACTGGCTGAGTGAGATGCAGATGCAACACCGAGGGTTGCGATCCTGTTGCCGGTCCCGGTCCGGTACGGGCGCAACACTGAGGGTTGCGATCCGTTGCTGGACACGGAAAAAGACAAAAAAAAAAGACAAACCACAGAATGGGAAAAATACTTGCAAATCATATATCTGATAAGGGACTCGTATCCAGAATATATAAAGAACTCTTAAAACTCAACAATAAAAAGACAAATCACTTAATTATAAGATGGATTTGAACAGACATTTCTCTAAAGAAGGTGTAAAAATGGCAGAAAGCTCATAAAAGATGCTCAACATTATCAGTTATTAGGGGATGCAAATACAACTGTAGTGAGTTGAACAGTTGAAAAGATATGTCTGCATTCCCTGGAACCTGTGAATGTGACCTTACTGGAAAAAAAGTCTTTGCAGATGTTAAGTTAAGGGTCTTGAGATCATCCTGCATTACCTTGGGTGGGCCCTGAATCCAATGACAAGTGTCCTTTTAAGAGTAGAAAAGGAGAAGACACAGGGAGACACAGGAGAAGGCCATTAAAGATGGAGGCAGAGCCTGGACTTATGCAGCCACAAGCCGAGGAACACCTGGAGACACCAGCAACTGGAAGATTCTTCCCAAGAGCCTTTGGAGGGACCACAGCCCTGCTAACACCTTGATTTGGGACTGTGGCCTCCAGAACTGTGAGAGAATAAATTTCCGTTTTTTTAATACCCCAAACTTTTGGTACTTTGTTACAGCAGCCACAGAAAACTAATATACCATACAACCCAACAATTCCACTCCTAGGTATATATCCAAGAGAATTGAAAATATGTCCATAAAAAACATGTGCATGAATGTTCGTAGCAGCATTATGCATAACAGCTCCAAAGTGGAACAACCCAATGTCCATCAACTGATGAGTGAATAAACAAAATGTGATCTACTCATACAATGGACTATTTATTAATCAGCCATAAAAAGGGATGAAGTACTGATACATGCTCCAAGTTGAGCATGGAACACATTATGCTTCATAAACAAAGCCAGTGACAAAAGAGCACATGCTGTATGATTTCATTTATATGAAATATCCAGAATAGGCAAATCTGTAGTGACTGAAAACAGATGAGTGGTCACCTAGGAGGGTGGTGGGAGTATGGGGGGAACCATAATGGGTGTGGGGCTTCTTTTTAGTGATAAAAATGTTCTAAACTTATATTGTAGTAATGGTCACACAACTCTGTGAATATACTAAAAACCACTGAATTTTATGTACACTATAAATGAGTGAATTTATGGTATGTGAATTATATCTCATTAAAGCTGTAAAAAGAATCATAAGGAGCAAGTAATAAAATTCTATTTTAGCTTTTGGTATATATTTAGTTTTATAAACAATGAGTATTTGTGAATGATAATTTTAGATCTATCCTACCATAATGTAGACAGCAAACTTCATAACCAGGAAAAATAGCCTCCAAAATCAATCATTAACTTTGGTCTTTGATGCTGTGTTCCAAGAAATATGTCCTTGGAGGTTGAAGGGGGAAGTTCCTAATCACAGTTTTAAGTCCTCCCCCTTTTCCTAAGAGGAAATACTTGGCACCTAACAGGTTCCTCTCCTGATCTAGTCTCTCTCAATTACTTACTTCAATGCATAAGGACTCGTGGAAACTGCTTTCTCTTCTGTTCGCTGGGGACTGCTTGGCAGAAACGTTATTTCCCTTCTTGACAGCTTTACCATTTGTCAGTTTACCCCAGTCATTCTCCTCACTCTGAACAGTCCAACATGATAATCAGAACTCTTTCTTAAGATGATCCACTTTAAGACATGGCTTCTAAGAATGTACTACATCTAAAGTAGAGTCTTATGGTGGCTGGGGATATGGACAGAAGGGGAACACCACACACAAAGGAAGGGTCTCAGGGAGCTTGTGAAGAGAGCCCACCTCTGCCACACCCAACATACTTAGAGGCCAGTTTGGCTCGGATCTAGGGCCCAGTGTGGAGTGGTTCTGAGAGGTCCTGCTTGGTGTGACTTCAGGGAATCGTGGTGAAGTCACTGAGGTTGGAGAGGTGATATAAATGTTCAGGTCCATTTTAGTGTGCCTTAGTACATGTGCAGAGCCCACCCAAGTCAATATCCAGGTTAATGTTGGGGACCCAAGAATGACTGGGCCTTGGTGTAGCTCAACGGGTAACTGCAGTTGTTACCAGTGTTGGCTGCTTTGCTGTCAAATCAGCCTTTAATCTGTGTCTCTGGAGCCTGTTCAGAGGAGCTGACCCCTGCCTCTCCAGTCCTAGACAAATTCTCTCTGGCCAAGTGACTGACTGGGCATGGGCACCCAGCAAGTTAAACAGAACCCTGGCTGGAACCTCCTAGGAAAGGGACACCCTGGTGTTGCAGTCATGGAGCAAGAGTGGTTTGGAGGAAGGTAGCCAGAGAGCCAAATTCTGCCTCCGTCACTTAGCAGCTCTGTGCTCTTGAACAAACTATTTACCCTTTTGGAATCTCAGTTTCCTCATCTATGTAATGATAGTAATAATGCAACCTCTACTGAGCTAGTATAAAGACTAAATTAAGTCATTTAAAACACAAAGCACCGTACCTGGCGCCAAGAGGCGCTCAGCAACAATAACTATTTGGAAAGAGTGCTGGGAGTCCTTGGCAGGGCAGAAAGAAGTAACTTGTCCAAGGACACTGAAACAACTTTAAAATTTCTCATCATAGAGCTACCTTTTCTGGCCCAACTTACCGCTGCACTTTGGCTGATTATGCTATTCTTTAGACAAATGAGTAATATACTCATAAATGCAGAATATTAATGTCATTTCATTATCATGATAAATTATCCCACTTATCCAGGCCAGTTAGCTCAGTTGGTTAGAGTGCAGCCTTGTAACACAAAGGTCATGGATTCAGATGCTGGTGTTGGCCAGCTGCCAAAAAATAAATAAATATAAATAAATAAAATCATTACCTATCCCACTTATCCAGGCCAGTTAGCTCAGTTGGTTAGAGTGCAGCCTTGTAACACAAAGGTGATGGATTCAGATGCTGGTGTTGGCCAGCTGCCAAAAAATAAATAAATATAAATAAATAAAATCATTACCAAAAAAAAAAGTACCTACCAGAATCTGTTGATGTTGTTTTTCTACTTGATAGCCTCCAAAATGTACTATGCCAGGTCTTGCCTGTATAACCTTATTATTCAGAAGTTTTGCATAAACCTCTGTAAAAACAATGTAGATAATTATATCACAAGACATCAAAGAAAATATTAAATTAAAGAAAATCCTATGAACACAGGCTCTCTTTCATGTAGTGCAGTTCAGCTGAGTGAAAGTTTTAAACACTGGACACAGCTGTCAACAAGATTAATGATCTGTTCCAAATAAACTGTACTGCTTCTTCCTTTCCATCTTTAAACATCACTTGGGAGATATATCATTACAATACAAATTCATATATATTGTTTATTACCCATTAAAATAATTTGCTCTTCACACATTTTGTACACGTCTTTGTAATAAAACACCACCTCATAAAGAGCACACGCCCTGTCTTTGCTCTAACACTGAGATTACTTATTATGTAATGAATATCCAGTTCAAAGTATCCAAACACCAAGTGCTTAATTTTATTACCATGTATTTAATGTATTTAACTTTTATTATTTGACTTGCTCTGAATAGAATTACAACATGATAAAGAGTAATCTTAAAGTTCTGAATAATTATCACTCTGAACAGTAAAGTCTCAAACTACTTTTGTTGTAACGTGAAATGTCTTTTTTTTTTTTTTCCATTTTGAGAACAAGGTTAAATGGCCAAGCTCACAAAAGTGTCCAGGTCTGTAAAACTTTTTCCAGCTCTTTATTTAGGCAGGAGCGTAGATGTATGGCCAAGGCACTGAGAACCCACTACATAACCATTTTTATGCCTTAAGTGTTTTGTGCCAGACAGTGCTAGGGATACATTTGTTTACAATCCTTGCTCCAACCTTTTGAGGTATCATTTCCACTTTGCAGATGAGGGAACTTAGACTCAACAAAGTGAAGCAACTTGCCCACAGCTGGTAGTCAAAAATCAAGCCCACGACTTCTGATTCCAACCACTAACCTGCCTCCCTCAAAATGAATGCACTGTTCAATTGCTTACAAATGATAATAACATTTTGACTTTGGCTACATCCAAGTCCTGGGAGCCACAGACATGCCTTCACACATCGTGATTCTAGGATATATCTGAAGTGGGTATGAAACATTTGGTGGTTTTTTTCTTCTTACTGGGTAAGTTGTCACTGATTTCAGCTTTAGGCCAAAATGAAGGGCTGGAATGGGGTAAGGATGACATGTCAGGGGACTGACAATCTCTGTGTTATTACTTGATCATTTTTTAAGGGATAAAATTATCATTATTCAGTAACTTCATTAATGCTGAAACTTTTTTTTTTTTTTAGGGCCACAAAGTATATGAAAAACTGGCATTTTTCTGCTAATGCCCAGAAATGGTCAAGTATACCAACTTGTACTTGAAAAGTTCTACAGTGATAAAAGAGCCCCAACAAAATATTACATTTCTAACATTTGAGATGGGCCTTGAAGTAGTGGGGGGCAACCAGGCATAATGGCTGAGAGCTGCACATGGGCTCCACCAGCTGAGCACCAGCTCTGCACACACTAGGTGTGCCACCTCGAGAAAACCATGTGACCTCTCTGAGTCTCTGTTTCCCCAACAGTAAAATGGAAATAGACCGTATCTCATGATGCTGTGTGGATTCAATGAGAATCATGTAGGCAAAATAATTCACCTCTTCCATAATAGCTATAGAATTTTCCGGGCTTTCCAGGCTACAGGATATTCACTGGAAAAGGCGAGGTGTAAAATGCACGTGGTCTGAAGGAGCAGAGAGTAACCTGGTGTGGCTGAAGTTGAGGATGAGTGGGACACAGCACAGAGATGGCACTCGGTGGGCAGATTCAGATCAGACAGCAAAAGGGGCCAAATGCCAAGCAAAGGAATTGAGACATTATTCTGCATGCAAGGGTAAGTGCTGAGAGCATTTAAGCAGGATAAGGAGAAGAACCAGTTAGGATTCTAGAAAGGAAACAGACAGGAGGAGAGTGTGGCCAGGAGGAGATCACTGTAATAGTCCCAGTGACCCGCTGGGGGTGAGAAACAGCGGGACTAGATAGGAAAGACATTTGAGGAAGTGGAAGCGACAGAACTTGGTGACTTATTTACACCACACAAATCTATCAGTTAAACATATAGATCTAAATAGAACCATTGTTCTTCACAATAAAAACTATTCTAAGCCTATAAAACGATATAAATAAATCAGCACCAAAATGCCGTTATGCTTTCTGGACTTCGGATCCTCTGGGAAGACGTGAGTTGTAACGCGAACCTGTTTTCTAACCACTTACTTGATTCGAGGAGGTGATTAGGTACTTCTCTTCGTTTCTTGGGCTCCTCGACTAGGCTTTTCAAAAGGAGAGGGGACACGTTATTAAAGGGTTCTTCAGCATTTTTTAGTCCTTTGCTGGGGGTTTCCATCATTGCCATTTTATCACGAAAAATGGCGTCTTCTTTTTAGAGCCAAAGGTCACTTCCTGGGGAGAAAACAGTAGGAGTATAATCATCCATGAGAAACCACGCACTTTTTTTTTCTCAGTCCTTGATAAATGTACCTCCTCAGTGTGTGGTTTACTGTGGTTCAGCCCCTCCCTGCCGCTCCTCTCCGCTGGCCACTCCATTCCCACGCATGGCTGTCTCATTAATCTTCTTACATCACATATCACCACCCAACATCATGCCATTGCTCCAGACCCTTCCGTGGTCCTTAATTCTTCTCAAGAGCTTTTCCCAAAATGTACACCTGAAATGTTTCTTGAGCTGGTTGTAGGGGCAAATGAGGGGGAAAATAGAGGCTCTCACGGCCAACTAAGTTTGGAAAATGTTCAAGTAAACAGTTAAATAGGACTCTTCTTTCTGAGATTTCTCCAAACCAGTTTCCTAGAGGGATGTGACCATGGAACCCTCTAGCATTTGGAGACACTATTTACAGGACACTGGCATTTATGAGTCACCTTCCGGACCCCGCTGCTAATCGGGGGCAGTGAGGAGGTGGCGAAGCCTGCAGTCAGCCAGGCGCAGAGGCCTTCTCACCGCTGCCAAATGCCTCCTCTCCTAAGCGACCTTTTACTCCGCTCCTTGCTAAGGTCGGGTCGACCCCAGACCCACAGGCCACCCCATCCTCATTTAACCCTTTGGCCCGACCTCTCCTCCGCCCCGGCCCAGACTGACTTGCGCCTGGACACCCGGCCGGGGCTCAGGCCGCCTCAGCAGCTTGGCCGCGGTCCCGAGGCCGCCCCCGGGTCACCCCCGGCCGCGGGTCCGAGGCTGCTCACACTGCAGATGATTCCCGGGCGGGATTCGGCCGGCGCCGGCACTTGCGCGGAGCGTCGCCATGACGACGCCGACGCGCTCCCCGGGTGGGCGGTCGGACGCGACCAAACTCCCCCCGGATGTGGGGGAGCCCGGCGGCCGTGGCTCTAGGGCCGCAGACGGTAGATGACTTTTAGGGTCTCGGAGCAGTCTACGGAGCCTGGGGAAGAATAGAGAGTGCGACTTATAATATGGGAGCCTAATGGATGCCTGAGAGGAAATGAGAATGTCGGGAGACACCACAAACTAAACCCTGCAAGAGCAGATGGCGGGAGCGGAGGCCCGACAGGGGCGGGGCCCCCCGACGCAGTGGGTGGAGCTTCCCCCGACAGACACTCATGGACGCCCTACTTTTTTGCAGTTTGTTTTACATATTCTGTTTTGGTACGTTTCAAACATACACAAAGGTAGGCAGAATGGTATAATGAACCTTCGACACCCAGCTGCAGCAAGGATCAAATCGTGGCCAGTGTCGTTTCATCTGTACCTTTCCGCCACTCCCTGTATTATTTTGAAGAAAATCTCATATATCATTTCCTCCGTAAATATTCCAGAATGTACCTCCAAAAGATAAGGACTCTTTTTTTAAAAAAAAACATAGCCACAGTGCCTAATAAAATTACAATAATTCCTTAACGTGTTCGAATTGGCTCATAGATGTGATCAAGGTTTTTTTAGAGTTTGCCAGTTTGAATCGGAATTCAAATAAAATTCACACATTGCTATAAATTAATGTGTCTTTTAGGTCTCTTTTAATCAATAGATTCCCCTCCCATATCTCTTTTTGTTGTTGCAATTTGTTCAGTGAAGAAACTGTTTCTGCCCTTGATACTGATATTTGGTGGATATAAACATGAAACTGGGCCTGCTCCCTTGACCCCCTGCCCTGTCCACTCGTCCTGCTCTTCCGTGAACATTGTCCTTACACAGACTGCTCAGGCTTCTCTCTTCCCAGGAGCTGTCTTTGTCTCCCTCCTTCCCTGTATGACTTATGCTATTTTATGGCTTAGTGTTGCCAAGAGATTATAAAGGAGTCCAATGACGGTACCTGCCTTTCCCACACCACCATTTATAGTGCTGTATGTGTCTTCCCCCATCCCATGTTCATTTTTTTCAAAGTCCCGTTCTCTAATCCCTCCCTCCCCCCACCATTATCACCTGTTAAATGTCTCCTCATCTTTCCAGACTAGCACTAGATAAAGTCCACTCCGCACCCTCCCCCAAACCCTCCAGGCGAGAAGGACTTTTTCCCTCCTCTGGGCTTCCATAACACTTTGTTCCACCTCTTTATCTCTGTATGTGCTGCACCCATCATCATTTGTGTATGCGTCTCAAAATGCAGAATTCTTGGGAGCCCTGTACTCAGTTCTTTGTCCATAGTGATTACTCAAGGGAGTGAAAAAATTCATTTGCTTATGTAGCAGATTGCTTTAGTTCTTTCTGTTTTGTTGCCCCAATAGGGTTGTAGGTTTCAGGAGAACAAGTACTATGTTTCCCAGAGTCTCAGAGCTTTCCACACCAGCTCAAACTATGAAATGATTGCTTCCATACACTTTCTAATGGGTATTGGGTAATGCTTCTAAATTTGTACTTAATTTTTGTCTTGGAAAAATTGCCAATTTACAGAAAGAGAGAGCAGATCTGTGGTTACTAGTGGTGGGAAAGAGGGAGGGGATGGGGGATTGGCCAGAAATTCCTTAATGGACACAAAGAATGATTACATTTTGCAATGATGAATATACTAATTATCCGAATTTGATCATCATATATTGTACACAGGTTTTGATATTCAACTCTGTACCCCACGAATATGTATAATAAATTATGTTTTAATAAAAAAGTAAAGAAATTATTAAAAAGAAAAGAAAAATTGCCAAATTCCCTATTAAACACAGAAAATACACACATCTCTATACAAGTAACTAACCAAATTGCATGTTATAATAGTAGACAGAAAAAGTAAAGAAATTATTAAAAAGAAAAGAAAAATTGCCAAATTCCCTATTAAACACAGAATATACACACATCTCTATACAAGTAACTAACCAAATTGCATGTTATAATAGTAGACAGTGCTGGTTGCCTACTTTCACTTTCTTTTGAACAGAACTCCAGCTTTGCCCAGGTTTCTCCCCAGTTCCACAGTTCTAGCAGTGGGTCCTCATTAATCTAGGCTAGTCATGGAATTCCCAGTCCCCTAGCCCACGAACGATTTAATGTTGGGTAAATAACCCACTTCTGGCCACAGAGACATTAGGGAAAGACTTCTGGGGGACCTCCAGAAAAGCCTTCCTCCCTCCTAAGAAAAACACATAATAGATACAGTATCTTTCTCCTTCCAAACCTTGTAGTGTCTGAAAGTGATTCCTGGAACTGCAGCCATGAGGGGCTCTAGTGTAAGTGAAGGTGGTGACAGGATATGAGAACAGGGAGACAGAAAGAAGACCCTGAGCCTGGATGACATCATTTCACCTCTGGTTGTTTGGTATCTACATTCCATTACCTCTTTCTTGCAGCTGAAAACATCTGACATACAATGATTTCTAAATACTTGCTCCTACTCAAGAATCTAAATGAATAAAATAACAGGGGAAAAAAAGCAAAAATAGGAAAAACAAACCCTTACTACTGAAAGCATAAATGGTGGCACTGGACCTTGCTAGGAATGCAGAATTTCAGGCCATCCCAGACCTCCTGAATCAGTTGTGCAGTCTGGGAAGTCCAAGATCAAGGTAACTGCACATTTGGTGTCTGGTGAGGGTTCACGTTCTAGTTCATAGATGACACCTTCTTGCTGTGTCCTCTAATGGTGGAAGAGATAAGACAGCTCCCTGGGGCCTCTTTTATGAGGGCACTAATTTCGTTCATGAGGGCTCCTCCCTCATGACCTAATCACATCCCAAAAGGCTCCACTTCCTATTGCCATCACCTCGTGTTAGGATTTCAACATATGAATTTTGGGGGACGCATTCAGACGATAGCTGCTAGTTCACCTCTTTGACATCTGCCTCCTTGGACTGTAAGTTTAATGAAGGCTGACTAGTTCACCACTGTATACTTGTCACCTTGCACACTGCCTGGCACATACATAAAAAATATTTGTAGAATTGAGTCATTAATGAATTGTGCCAAGTGATTTCTAAATTTTAAATTATATATATATATTTGAAATATGGGTTATTATGGATATATTTATCCATACAGTTCAAAATTCAAGAAGTGAAAAATCTCCCTCCTACCTGTGTCCTTTAGCCAGCAGATTCCTTTTCCCAGAGGTAACTCATGTTACCAGATTCTTATTTATCTTTGTAGGTACTTGTTATACATATCCAAGCAATTAAGGGTATGCTTTTATTTGTTAGACGTTTACCCCCTTTTTAAAAGCCCAAATAGCCTCTTTTTCCACTTAAAAAATATATCTAGGTGATTGTTTTATATCTATACTTGAAGTACCTCTTTTTTCTTTTTAATGGCTATATAATATTCCATAATATTTTTAACCAGTCCCTTATGCTAGACATGTAGGTTGTTCCCCATGTCCAAAAATTTTGTAATTATTTATGCAAATGTGTACATCATTTCCACAAACTTGCACCTATATAAATTCAAACACATATGAGTATATCTATATGAAAAGTCCCCAAAGTTAAATCACTAAGTGAAAGAATCTGTGCATTTTTAAGTTGATAGCTATTGCCAAATTATCTTCCATGGGAGTCCCATTAA
Source organism: Galeopterus variegatus (assembly GCF_000696425.1). Taxonomy (NCBI): domain Eukaryota; kingdom Metazoa; phylum Chordata; class Mammalia; order Dermoptera; family Cynocephalidae; genus Galeopterus; species Galeopterus variegatus. Next base: position 28,777 of record NW_007736201.1, on the reverse strand, counting down.
TTTCTACTTCTATCTGTATTGTGTGGGAATGCTTGTTTCCTTACAGCCTCACCAACAGAGTATATATTTGCCAATCTGATAGGTAAAAAAGGGTATTTCAGTGTGGTTTTATTATACATTTATCTAATGATGAGTGAAGGTAAGCATGTTTTCATATGTTTAGGAGACATTTGTGTTTCCTCTTCTGTAAAGCCATGTATCTTACACATTTTTTCATTAGGTTCTTGGCCTTTTTCTTATCGAATTGTTGGAGCTCTTTATATGTTACAGACATTAGTCTTTTGTTCTGTTATAACTATAGCAAATTTTTTCCCAGCTTGTCATTTGATTGTGCTGTTAATGTTTTTGTCTTGCAGAATTAAAAAATTTTTTAAAAGTCTTTGATGATGTGTTCATTATCTACTGTTCTGTAAAAAATTGCTCCAAAACTTCGTGGCTTAAAACAACTATAATCATTTACTGTCTCCCACAGTTTCTCTGGGATAGGAATTCAAACAGGATACAGCAGAGATAGCTTGTTTCTGTTCTACAGTCTGAGGCTTCAGTTGGAAGACCTGAAAGCTGGAAGGTAGAATTGGCTGAAGGCATTGTCTAGTGGTCAATGCTAAAGCTGTCAGCTGGAGCCTAGATGAGGCTCTCAGCCAGCATTCCTACATGTGGCCTGGACTTCCTCACGGCATGGTCTCTGGGTTCCAAGGGCAAGTGTCCCAGGAGACAGCCAGGCTTAAGCTGTATTTCCTTTTACGACCTAGCCTTGGAAGTTGTACAGCATCACTTCTATCTCATTCTATTGGTTGAAGCAGTTACAAAGGTCCACCCAGGTTTAAGAAGAGGGAACACAGACTCCACCTTTTGATTGAAGTGTCAGAATATTAACAGAATTCCATGTTCTCTGTTCTTTTGGTGTTGATGGTAGATGTGAGGCTACAGAGCTGCTGTAGCCACCTTGCTGCCAGCCTGAGGTTATCCAACTCAGAAGAGAGTGAAACCAGGACAACCATGGGTACACAGAGCCTGAGCCATGCATTAGCATACCCTGAAGTGTGCTCTATCTCAGGACTCTTGCATGTGAGCCCGTACGTATCCTTATTGCTGTTTAAGTCAGCTTGAATCGGTTTGTCTATGATCTGCAGCCAAATGCAACTTAATTTGTATATCCAGACAATTTAATTGTGCCGAATTATTTTCAACCTCATGGCAATATGAAAGATTATATAGATGAGAAAATTGAGGCTTAGAGGGCTCAAATAACTTGCACAAGGTCACATAACTATTTGATGACTAAGCCAGGATTTGAACCCAGATTTGTCTGTTGCCAACACTGTTTTCTTTGTACTAAATGTCTTACCACGCAGAAATGTGGAGAGTCTGTGGAAGGTTGGGGTGTACCTGACCTTTCTTTGCTCCATCTGGTGAAGATAAGGCCTTGGGGGCACTAGCAACATTGTCTTTCAGATATGGTTTTATTTGCTCTCTTCTATCTGGTGTGTTTTAGCTACAATATATATTTTTTTCCTTTTTGTCTTTTTTTACTGACCGGTAATGGGATTTCAACCCTCGGTGTTGCGCCCGCACCACGCTCAGCCAGTGAGCAGGAACCAGTCTCCACATGGGATCCGAACCCTCGGCGGGAGCGCCGCCGCGCTCTAAAGCGGCGCACTCTCCAGTGCACCACTGGGCCGGCCCTAGCTACAATATTTTTTATAAATATTCAGAAGGATGCTGACAAATGGAGCAGAAAAATAAGAAAAGTATCCGACCCCTCGGCGGGAGCGCCGCCGCGCTCTCAAGCGGCGCACTCTCCAGTGCACCACTGGGCCGGCCCTAGCTACAATATTTTTTATAAATATTCAGAAGGATGCTGACAAATGGAGCAGAAAAATAAGAAAAGTAAAGAAAAAACTGCTTTCCTGAGAAAGCCAGCCCACATTTCCAGAGTGTAAACAGTGCACTGGGACCATAAAAACCTCATGAAAATGTCAGTGTTGTACCTTAGCACTTCAGGACAGAGTAGGAAATCACACTTGCCCCATCACTTATGCCTCATCAATAATACATTAGCTTGGCTCCCAGTAAAACTGACATTCAGGAGAGGATGGGTCTCTTTGTTTGGTTTATTTAACACCCGAAGGGGCGGAGCAAGTCCATTGCATTTGTGTGGTCATTTGGTGAAGCCCTTAGACCCAGACACCTAGGGGTAGCCAGTTTCTCCCTCCCTCCCAATGTTCTTCTCGCCCTGCCCCACCTCCAAACCAGACCCTTCTGCTCAAGTATTACTTCCCCAGAGAAGCCCTCCTTAAGTATAAATCAGGACTCTTTCAGTTACAAGTGGTGAAAATTGATTCAAAAAGTTTCATATATATATATATATATATATAGAGAGAGAGAGAGAGAGAGAGAGAGAGAGAGGAGACAGAGACAGAGAGACAGAGACAGAGGCTTCAGTCACGGATGCATCTAGGTGCCAGATGCTGGTGTCAGGATTTTGTCTCTTTCCATCTCTTGGTGTCCAGTCCATGTTGGTTTCATCCTCAACAAGGATCTCCCCATGCTGTGGAAATGACTGCCATCTTTCTACTAGCTTGATCATAATACCAACACATAGGATTTGTTGGGGCTGCTCCTATTGGCCCAGGCTGAGTCATGTGCCCATCCCTGAACAAATCACTGTGATTAGTTAGTTGAGGGGGTGGTGACTCTTCTTGTCTAGGTCTGGGTCATGTACTCACTCCTGGGGATGCTCTTGGTGAAAGTCCCATCCAAGCCACATAGTGTGACAGTGGGGAGGGGGAGGTTCTTATATCAGAAGAAATGGGAATGGAGGCTGGACAGGCAAAACCAACAGATGTCTATGAGCTTGAAACTTATAATATTGTTGATATTCTAATGTATTTAACCTATAAAAATGGTGACTGGTATGACTCAAGCTAATGTACTAGTTCACCAGGCTTGGTCTGGTTCCTTACTATATGCTGTCATAGAATTTATCCCAATTTGCAATATCATCCACCAAACATTTTGTAGGGGCTTATGCCAGCCAACCAATAGGTTTGTTAAATGTGTGGTTATGCAAGTCTTTTAAATCTTGAGTAACAACCCTAGTCATCTTTCTGGGCCTCCGGGGAGGGGGTGCAATCATAGCACTATGGCTTTCTGCATGGGGCTGAGACTGCCAAAGGCAATTTCCCTAGGCCTATGTCATCCTAGCACAGCACCGGAACAGAGTAGGCACTCAGTAAATATTCATCAAATGAAGGTTAATTCTCCAAAAATTGCTGTTGGAATAATGCAAAGAAACCCCAGTAAATATGATTGGAGAAGTAATTAAAAATAAGATCTCCTGCCAACCAGGGAAATCTGCACAAAATAAAGAATAAAACAATTTTATTATTGAATAAGCATCAAGCCAGACTGTTATGTGCATCACTGGCAATCCACAAAAGAGATTGCAAAGACGAATAAAAATCTCACCTTTTATATGGCCAAGAGGATACAGTCCTTTACATATGTTGTTTTATCCAAAGGAAACAGACTTCTCAGATGTTTTTGACAAGTAGGAAGCTACAAGTAGCTAAGTGCCTAGGCAAAATTGCCACAGAGACAGGGGGACAGGGCACCAACCTCCTCAATATTCACATTTCAATGAGATGGATCCAAGGCCCCCAAGAAAGACATTCCTAGGATACAAAACTGGCAAGAGCCTTGCTTAGCTTTTAAAAAGATTTGCATACATCTCAGAGAGACTGAGAAAGAATTTCTAAAGAAAATGCTGAAAGAAAATGGAGAGGAGAAAAGATCTCTTTCACTTTTAGCACCAGGAAAATTTTAATTTAATTTTTTTCTTGGATTTGTATTTATCTTTACTTTCCACTCCACTGGGGTAATAAGAGTATTTGTATGAAGCCATTGGAGAATAATTTACCCTCAAACCAAATACAGGATGTCCTATCCTCAGAATAACCTTTAAATTACTGTTGTGAGAACATCGTGAAATTCTAGTGTTTAGTATGGTCATGACTTCAGTTTGTATGCCCCACCCTCCTCTGCCGTAGGACTATGAGAAGGAAATTAGAATGAAGACCTGGAAAGTCATCAAGATCAAAGAGATGGCCCCTCTCTGTCACTCATGAGGGTAATAATGAAGTTTAGAGGGTTACAGTGTGGTATTTCCCCATAATGGCTGTAACAATATTTATGTTCCCATATGTTCTTCTAGAATCTTCTCACTCCCCCATCAGGAGGTAGAATCTACGTCTTTTGTGATTGTCTTGACAATAGGAAGGAGCAGACATAGCATTGTGTGACATCTGAGTCTAGGTCATAAACCACCATTCTGCTTGGTGTGCTCACTCTCTTGGGACATGCACCTTTGGAATCATGAGCCATTATATAAGATGTCCAGCCATCCTGAAGCTGCCAAACGCTGGGACCATATGAAGAGAACACATAGAGATAGAGAGAGATGCATGAGGAGACTGCTGTTCTAGCCCCCAGCCATTTGAGTCTTCCTGCCCAGCCCCAGAAATGTGAGTGGCATGTCTTTGTGTGACTCCAGTCCAAGCCATTGTCTGACTGTAACCGTGTGAGAGACCCTGACTGAGAACTACATAACTGCTGTTGCTTCCCATCACTAGGTTTGAGTATAATGGGTATAAATGAAATGGAAAGAGTTCATGTAACAGCAGTCCTACCATTTGGCTGTATGATCTTGACTTATAGCCTTATCAAACCTTTATTAAATAGGTATAATGATGTTTCCTAGTGGCATTAGTTTCCTTTTGCTTCATCCCTCCCAAATCCATTTTCTACCTCCTCTACCCAGAAGTTTAGACTCTATGGACAGTTTCTCCCCATCTGCCTTATCTCTGGCTTCTGGTTGGGTTGAGCTAACGGGGGACATTGTCAGGCAGAATCGTGATCTGTGACCTAGTCTCAGAAATGTTGAGAAAAAAAATTATTCAATGATACTTGTTAAAGCACAATAAGGAAAACTCTACTTAGGATCATTGTGATAGGTATAGGAACCACTGCAATGGGATTTTGCTGTAGGGGAGAGAGATTGGGTTCATCTCCAAATACAGCATGGGCAAATGGGAATTTATAGCCAAGGAGCAGGATTGTCAGTGCATGGAATATTACTAAGAGGAAACATTAGTTGTAAGGGGGATTCTGGCTGAACCCATCTAATGGGACACTTGCTGAAGGCAGGCCAGGGTGATCAGACATCATCTTGGGGGTTGGGGTGGATAGGGGCTGAGGAATTTGATCATATATTGAGGATGATCAGATATTGAGGGTAGGAGGTTCTGACTAAACTGAGTCAGTAGGGCTTTTTTGCTAAAACTGGATTTTACAAGGAAATGCACAGATGGGCACAGGACAAGTTTTGGAAGCCTGACACAAGTCTGGCCAAGCAAAGAATCTTGGTCAGAGGTCACACAATACTACTTCTGCTGCTTTCTTTTGTCAAGACAGTCACAAAAGTCTGCCCAGGAGAAGACAGAGGTCAGGGTGTTTATTCTGTTAACTGATCTCTTTGCTGGGCTACAGTTCTCACAGTGGCTGCATTGCCCTAAAGGTAAGCTCCTCTGGGTGGTCTCTCTCCCACAAGCAGCTCTTGCCAGGTTCTGGTTAACTGTTTTCACTCCTTGGCCCTTGTTAAAGGCAAAGTCATCTGACACTTGCTAAAATGGTAAGGAAGACTTTATTCAAGACTATTGCAATAGGGAAGAGAGCTCAAGATCAACTCCAAATACCACAAGAACAAGTGGGGATTTGTAGCCAAGAATAGGGTGGGGGCCAATGGATGGAAAATTACTAAGAAGAGATATCAAGGCTGGGGGGTGGGGAGGGATTTTTCCTAAGCCTACTAAGTAGGATCCTTTCTGAAAGCAGGTAAAGAACTTATACATCAAAGGTGGGGGATAAGGAACTTAATCAGATATCAAGTGTGGGATGGGGATTCTCACTAAACTAACTTAGGATTCATTTGCTAAGACTGGGCTAGGGACACCAAAGATAGGTGGGGGGCCAAGGTCAGGGCTTAGATGAGAAGAGGGCTCAGAGGAGCCTAACTAAAGTTTGGCCAAGGAGAGAGTCTTTGTCACCCTTCAGGCCTACTGTTGCTGATCCCTGGCACCTCACCAGCCCTTGTTGGTTCCTGCCCACTCCCTACACATAGTCCTTTCATTAAACTCTCTTCAATTTAACCATTTGAGCAATGGTTTCTTCTTCCTTTGCTAGGCCCCTGACTGCTGGTCCTACCTACCTCACAAATGAGAAGATGCATGCAAAAGAACTTCAGAAGCCCTGAGGATAAGGAAGTCATCTTCAAGATTGAGAGGGATCTAGGTATAGTGGAATGGGCTTGGGCTCAGTCCTGAGTTCAAATCCTGGCTTCTCTTTTTGTTTGCTGTACTTAGGAGAGTGAGTACTTATCTTCCCTAAGCCTCAAGTTCTCATCCCTCATATAGTATTTGCTGTGGATTGATTGAATTGTGTCCTCCAAAGTTCATATATTAGAAGCTTAATTCCCACTGTAACTCTTGAGGATAGAAAGTCCTGTTATGGTAATTGAAAGGAGGGGCCTTGGAGAGGTGATTGGATTGTAGGACCGTGCAGTAGTGAATGGATTAATAATGGTGGTTGGGTAGCGGTTCTGGGGCTTTAAAAGAAGAGTGAATGAGGAAGTTACTCTCTCTGCTCTGCCATCTTCTACCATGTGAGACCCCTGCATTGCAGTAAAGCCACCACCAAAAAGACCCTCTCCAGATGTGTTCCCTGGATTTTGGACTTCCTAGCCTCTGAAACTGTAAGAAATAAATTTCATTTTCTTATAAATTACCCAGTTCCAGGTATTTTGTTATAATCAACAGAAACGGACTAACACAGTCTTGGAAGATGAATATGATAACGCACCCCAAATTCCTAACAGATTTCCTAGCACAAGGCAGGTGGTAAAAATATTGTTAATTTCCCTACCCCTTCCCTTCCACCCTATTATGAAATTGTTTTCTGAGGCAGGTTTTACAAAGCCACTAACTGCACCCATGGCTTGTAAAACGGCCTTTCACAAAGCACTTCAAACCTTTTTCTCAGCTTCTGAGAGGCAGAGCTTCCCATTTAGGGAAGAATGGCTTGCCACGGGCAAGAAGTATATTGAGTTACCCAGAACAAATATTTCGTTTTTTTATCAGAGATCATGAGGCTCTGATATAGAACACACACTGCATTTTTGTGATGTTTTCTTTTTATTTCTTTCAATCAAAAAAGTAATGCATAGAGTTTTTACAGAAAATATTCAAGCAGTACAGAAGACTATATAGTAAAATTTGCAAGTCCTTACCTCATGCACTTTCTGATACACATTTGGGGTGTTGGGGTTTGAGGGGCCCAGGAAATAACAGTTTTCTTTTCAATCTGAATTTCGAACCAATTAAGAAATAAGATTAAGATACATGGGGCCAAATATCACTTCTATTGGTGATAAAGTCGGTCTTGGAAAATGTGGTTTATACTTGTGGGCAAGTGGGTTTTCTAGCACTAAATCCCAGAGTTAGATAGATCATCACCCTGTCACTGGTGGTACTGGGCCATCACAGGGCAGAGCCTTGATCATGAGTCACAGATGAACTCATGTGGAACTCATGCCAATGCCTTATCTTAAATGCATCAGCCGTGTAAAGCTGGCCTCACCCGTGTGTGTGCACGCACATGTGTGTGTCTTAAGGTCAGGAGGATTATACTAATGACTGCTCTCCATGAGGAAGGAAACATCAATCAAGGTGAGGACAGAGCTCAGGGTATCCTTTTAATATATTATCTCCAGTTTTCCACTACTGTAACAGTGCTTCCACAAACATCCTCACACATATTTAATTGGGCCCTTGGGTAAGTACTTATGTAGAAAAAGTTCTTAGAATGGAGTTAGTTCTTGAGCATACTTTAGGTTGATGGGTACTGAGCAACGATTTTGGACTTAGGAGCTAAAAGCATTTTGTTTCCCTCTTACTTCTACTGGAATTTACCAACCTCACCTTATCAATAGTCTCTTCTGGTAGGGAAGACAGCTACCGGCTAGAGCATGTTGTTATTTAACAGCTGCTTAGCATTCTGACCAGAGTCCAGTTACAGAGAATCAGGGCCGGCCATGGAAGTGCAGATCAATGTCTGCCCTTTTGAACGTCTGAGCATCTGAGCTTCTGAGTTGCAAGTGCCTGGCCATCTAATAGGTCCTCCTCCACCCTCAATTCCCTCCTCTGTCAAAAGGGCATATCACCTAAGGGTGTGAGGGAGAATTCAATGAACTGATGTACTTAAAGTGCCTAGGAGAAAGGTCGAGAAAGGAAAAGAGGAAAGGGAGTGGGCGTCAGTGGAGAGAAAGAAAAACTGGGTCTACAAGAGCCATGTGGGGTACGTTGGAGAGGCCAAAAGCCAACCTCCAGGACATCCCAATGCTGAGACTCGGTTGAGCCGTCGAGCCGGCTACTGGGAGTATCTGCCTGATGCTTAAATAGCCTCCCAGGGACTCAGGTAAACACAAAGCCTCCAGGCGGCTCATGCAGCACAGTCCCAAAATGATGGCGCTCATGGGGGTGAAACTCCCTGGAATGGGCGCGTATGACTTTAATAACGAAGAAAAATAAAGTGCAAATCGGAAAAAAGTGCAAGGTAGCTGCCCCACGGACATAGACGCAATAGCCATTTCCCGAGCACTGCTGTGTCACAGCCTTCTTTCAAGCCGACGGTGGGTGTTAGGGGAGTAGTTAGGGATGGCCTCAGCTGCCCGTGGGCACGCAACAAGCTTGTGGCTCAGGTCCCGTAGACTCCGGAGAGAGTGCTCTTTCTGGACTCGGGAGGGGGCGGGTCGCAGCGTCCGAGGCTGATCCAGCGTGCTCTCTCCCGGTCTCCTCCGGTCCCGGGTCGAGCCTGCGGGAGCCGACTCCGGGCCCCCGCGCCCTCCCTCCGCCCCCTCCCCTGCCAGCCTCCGCTCCAGCCCCTCGCCGCTCAGGGCTGGTGGAGGCGCGGGCGGCGCCGCGCCCTTATCAATGGGCCGGGCGACTTAGCGCGCGGCCACCTCGTTCGAGGAGGAGCAGTCCCGGGGCCCGCCGCGGGTCGCGTAGCCAGCCATGGTTCCTCGGGGCCCGGCGGCCGGCCGGGGTGCAGGACTCTGCGTGGCTCGCTGAGCTCCCAACCGCACCGAGCGCACAGGCCGGAGGCCGTCGGGGCGCCAGAGGGGAGCGCGCCCGGCACCATGCGTCCCCGCCTGTCACTGCCGCTGCCGCCGCTGCTGCTGCTCGCCTGCGCCGCGCACACCGTGAGTACCGCGCCACTCTGCGGGCGGGGGGTCTGTGGCGACGGCGGTCTCGCCCCATCTCCCGTCCCACGCGGGATGTGGGTGAAAGGGGACAGCACATCTTCCGCTGAAGAGTGGGTCCCCTTCCAAGAATAATCTCTATCAGCTCTTCTCCAGAGGGCCCCTTCCCCAAAGACAAAAACAGCGTGTGCTCCAGGCGAAGGCAGCTCGAAGGTAAATCCCCTTGCCCTCCACCCCACCTGTTCCTCCAGGGTGCGCCTCTACCTCCCCCCTGGACGGAAATTCTGGAGTCGCCCCTAGCAGTGCTTACTGTGTGCTGGGCACGTCCTGCAATATTGCATCGAAACCTCATAATCGCCTTTCAGGATTAATATGATCTCCCTCACTTTACAGCCAAGGAAACGAAGGCTGGGAAAGGCAAAAACAATCTTGCCCCAAGTCAGAAAAACAGGATTGGACCTACATCCGTCTGCTTCAAAGCCTTGGCATTTTCACACATGCGGGTTGCAGATGGGAAAATCTCAGAAAGCTCTGTCCGGAGCTTCAGGGTCTGTGATGGGACAGTTTGCAGCAACCACCCCCGGCCCGTGGGATTTGGTTCCCTACTGTCTGCATGTCTGGGGGCTCCTGGGAGCAGCTAACCGCCACAAACCAGCTCCAGGGAGGGGGCTGGAAGAGAAAAGAGAAGGTGGCAGGGTGGGTGGTTTGTTTTTCTTTCCCCCAGAAACTCCTGGGAATCCTGGGCTGGGATTTGTGTCTGCACCCAGATGGGCAGGATGGAAGGGATAGGAAGAGGAGGAGGTTAGGGGGTAGGTTCCAGATCGACCCGTTTCCACTGGCACTCCAAACTGGTCCCCAAGGCCTCTGTTCCAAGAAACACACCAGGGAAAGTGCTTGGGGACCCAATTCTGAGCCTACAATATCTGTCCTGGGCAAGTTCTTCCTTGTGTCCTGCAACCTTGCCTTCCTGTACTCCATCACTGTTTGGTTATGAGAAAAACCTCTGCTCTTTGGAGCTGAGAGTGTTAACACTCTGGAGATGCCCATCTTTCTGGCAGCTCCATGACATTCCAGCAGCAGTAGTTTGGAAGAGTGCAATTTGGAGCTCGCTTCCTTGTAACCTCAGAGCCTCTTCTCTTCAGTGGCAGTGCTGGCATTGGAGGGTGCAACAGCAACAGCCCTCACTCATTAGGCTGAACTCCCAATTTCAGGAAATGCCGCCTGGGACATTGGGAACAGTTCAAAACCAAATACAGCCTAGAGGTGTGTTATTTAATGTTGAGGGGTGGGAGAGGCAATGGCTCCCTCTTTGGGACCCTTCCAGGCTTTTTCTTAAGTATTTGCAGTAGCCCTGAGTTTGTTATAACTGGTAACCAGGCTGCAGGACTGGGGTTCAGCCTACGTTTTTATCTCAAGGGGGCCCCTAGGTTATGTCAGGAATAAGCAGAGGAGAAAATGAGAGCCTTCACTTGGTTCAAGACTTCAGTGTACATTGGAAGGACGCTTCATTATGCTCTGGCCCAATTCCCTCATTTTACAAATGAGCAAACTGAGACCCACAGAGAGAAGGGACCTGCCCAAGATTAGCAAGTTAGTAGTAGAGCTGGGACTAGAACCCAGATCTCTTGATTCCCAACCACCCGGAACTCTGTCTGCTGTGCCCCTTGTCTTTACATGAAATTTTCATACACACATGCACTGCCTTGTATTATTACGAGATGGTTTCCTCGTACAAGTCATGGTCCTAGGTTCTTTTATGGGCTCAGCCAAATCCAAGGTTGTATCTCATGTTGGCAGAGATCTCCTTTAATAGATAAGCGTAGAAGTGACCTACTTTGGTTGGAGTATTTCCCAGCCTCTGAAACCCTGATTTCTTTCTGTTTGACTCAGAGTAGTCAACATTTGGTTTTGAAATTTAAGAGGACTTAAATAATTTTTATTCATTTGGAGCTCCA
>NW_007736201.1:13350-15748 GCF_000696425.1 Galeopterus variegatus | reverse complement strand
ATGATGATGATGATGATGATGATGATGATAAGGCTCCTCTTAGTGAGCTCTTATTTCACACCAGACACTCTGCTAAGTCCTTCCCAGCCCTATCTGATTTAATTCTCCCATCAACAATCATTACCCACATTGTGCAGATGAGGAAACTGAGGCTGAAGGAGAGGCGAAGCCATTTGCTCACAGTCACCCAACTGGACATGTTGGCATGAGAACTGAAATTCAGCACATGCACCTGCTCCAGTGCAGAGGCCTGCTCTGGGTTCCAAATGCCCAAGGGGCTGTCATAAAATTCTCTCCCAGACCTCAAAAGGATATTAATTTTGATTTAATCTAATTTCTTTATGACACATAAAACAAATAATTATACACAGTATTTTATTGAGGAGCTAGAGCTCAGGGTCACAAAATCCAAATAGGAAGCGGTACCACTTCCCAAACTGTTCAGGAGATTCTTCCTCTTAGCTTTGGCATCACCTTTTGCAGTTTCCACAGAGCTCCCCTCCCTCCACCCTATTCACAGTATCCTCACCCATGGTAAGAGGGCCTCAAATTTCCTCCCATGCCAAGGAAAGGCATAGCCACTCTTTCTTTCTCCTCTTGTTGAAAGCCCAGATTTAATATCCAGGATCAGAACTCCGCCACCAGAGCAGCCCCTCCCAGTGGTCCCCGATTTGGTCCCTGCTTCCCTGCCCTTANGGACTATCCTGTAGATTGTATGATGTTAGCAGCATCCCTGGCCTCTACCACTAGAAAAGAGTAGCATCTGTCCAAAGCTGTGACAACAGAAAATGTCTCCAGACATAGCCAAATATTCTCTGGGGAGCAGTGAGAACTAAATTGCTCCTAGTTGAGAACCACTGCCTTAAAGGTTGTCATGTTTCAGGGGAGATACATTAACAGAGTAACAGTAGGTGTTCATTGCATGTTGGATTTGGGCAGTGGTTTGGGTGATAGGAAATCTGAGTTAGAGGATGGGAACAGTTGTGCTGATGAAAGCCAGACAAACAAGACAAAAAGATTTCTGCAAGGATTGGGTTCCTTGATCTATTCCATGCTCCCTTCCTATCTTTTTTCCCTTTTATCCCCACCCATCCCCAGTCAATGACTCAGGAATATAAAAACTCCAAGTACCGGCTCTGGCAACATAGAAGCCTCTGGTACACGGTGACTCCTGCTCCTTCCCATGGTGCATCTGGATCCAGAAGCTAACAAGCCCTGTGGTGGCATGGTGAGCAGAATTTTAGGAAGGCCTGCGAGGCTCACTTGGGGAGCAGGTTGTTAATAAATCTTCAGAAGAGGGTCACTGGAGACTTTTTGTATTGTATACCTAAAATATTTGTGGATTTCTTCTTAAATTTTTATTATCCCTAAAATGAATAAATTAATGATGATGATGATGATGATGATGATGATNTCAGAGTAGTCAACATTTGGTTTTGAAATTTAAGAGGACTTAAATAATTTTTATTCATTTGGAGCTCCCCCTTGAAGGAGATCATAGGCAGTATAGCTTCCTAATAGAGTTATTGAAACCAAATTGATAATTATTACCCCATCATCACCACCTCTCCATACAGAGAGGTGTCAGAAGTTTCCTTTGCAAGTGGAAACCAAACAGTGGTGATGATCAAAGGAGGCAGTTTTCTGAAGCCCACCATAAGAAGGATTGAGCACACCTCCCTCTGCTGGCCCACCGCCATGATTCTCACGAGAACTTTTGCCTGGAACATTATTATCATTATTTACTAACACCTGTCCCCCCACCCCATGCACACATCCCCATACCCACACTTTGATCTTGAGCATTGAGACTACATCGTGTTCATCTCTGGAGCCTGTCACAGTGTAAGAGGGAGCTGGTGAGTGTGTGTTCAATGAAGGAATAGAGAAGGAATGAATGAAATGATGATGATGTCCATAATAGTGTCTTAAACTGTGGTGGCTTCATATAGCAAGCAACAAAGAATCACATCCTGAGAGCAGTCATTGCTTGCTAAATTATACATTAATGTGTCAAGCAATGGAACAAATAGTTACTCAAGGTAGGGCTTTTTAACCCATGGCACCTGCAAACTACCTACTTGATAATCTTCATGAGTTAAGTGGGGTGTGTAGGGCTGTGTTTTCCTTCAAGCAGGGTTTCTTAACTTTGACACTGTTGACATTTGGGGCTGGATAATTCTCTGTTGTGGGACTATCCTGTAGATTGTATGATGTTAGCAGCATCCCTGGCCTCTACCACTAGAAAAGAGGAGCATCTGTCCAAAGCTGTGACAACAGAAAATGTCTCCAGACATAGCCAAATATTCTCTGGGGAGCAGTGAGAACTAAATTGCCCCTAGTTGAGAACCACTGCCTTAAAGGTTGTCATGTTTCAGGGGAGATACATTAACAGAGT
>NW_007736201.1:10046-11737 GCF_000696425.1 Galeopterus variegatus | reverse complement strand
TTTGCAGTTTCCACAGAGCTCCCCTCCCTCCACCCTATTCACAGTATCCTCACCCATGGTAGGAGGGCCTCAAATTTCCTCCCATGCCAAGGAAAGGCATAGCCACTCTTTCTTTCTCCTCTTGTTGAAAGCCCAGATTTAATATCCAGGATCAGAGATCCGCCACCAGAGCAGCCCCTCCCAGTGGTCCCCGATTTGGTCCCTGCTTCCCTGCCCTTAGCAAGCTGAGGGTTCTCACCACTGACTTTCACTCAGGCTCAGGGCAACCTGCAGCCCAATGTTGTCCAGCCCACCATATTCAGACCCTATCTACTTGCTTACATTACAAACAGAAGACTGTTCAGCATTTGTGTGAACTCAAGAATATAAGAATATTTGGGGGCCCACCCAGGATCAACATTCTGTGTCTGACAGATTCCAGGGGGCATGTGGGGAGGGGCTGGTTAATTATGTCCTGCAGACCCCACTTCTCCTGCTGCCAGGATTCCTGAGGTTTCCAGAGTCCTCTCTGGAATCCCCCCATGTCCCACATGGCTTTCCTCACACATGGGTCTCAGAGGTGCTCCCTGACGGCCACGTGTCTTTTCAAATTCCTGACCTTCCCACCTCCCCTCTCATTTTCAAAAGATGGGCTTGCCCCTCATTTGCTGAGAGTCAAAACTACCTGGATCAACTTCCTGGGACTAACATTTTGCCCTGATAGATGTGTCTAAATTGTACCCTCTGTTCCCTTTCCTCCCATTTGTCTTAGTCAGCTGGGCTGTCATAACAAAATACCGCAGTCTGGGTAGTTTAAACAACAGAAATTTGTTTCTCACAGTTCTGGAGGCTAGAAGTCTGAGGCCAAGGTAAAGCAGGATTCGGATTCTGATGAGGGCCTCGTCCTGGCTTGTGAGGGCTGCTTTGTCCTCACACGGCCTTTCCAGTGAGTGTGCTGGGGGATGGGGGCAGCACTTCCTGGTGTTTCTTCTTATAAGGACACTAATCCTGCAGGATCAGAGCCCTACCCTTACAACCTCATTTCATCTTAATTACTCCTTACAGGCCCTATCTCCAATGTAGCCACACTGGGGGTTAGGGCTTCAATATATGAACTTGGCAGGGTGGGGGGTGGGAGGGCAGAGACCACGAACACCATTTGAATGGAAGAGAGGCTCTCCTCCTGCCCATGGCCAGTTCCTACGCCCACCCCACCCCTCCCTCATCCTCAGGGGCTTTCTTCCTGAAATGACACAAGGACAGCCATCTTACCCAATCTTCACCCGCTTCCTTGAAGCTGGCTTTTCCCATCAGATGATCAACTTGCCCAGGTTTATCTGGCCCAGATGGTAAAGACCTCCCCATCTGCACACCGGGCCCTCTGGCCGTGATCCTACCTGTGCGCCCTGATGCCAGCTGCTTGGAAGGAGTGTCCACACCCATCGTCCCCACTGCTGCTTGTTCCTCACACTTCCGCCATCTGCCATCACCTGCCACCATGCAGATCGGTCTTACCAGGGACTTCATTCTACCACACTCCCTAGACTTTCTAACAATCTTTTTAAAAAAATAAAAATTGTGTATATCTAAAGCATACAACATGATGTTTTGATATACATAGTGAAATGATTACTAGAGTCAAGCAAATTAATATATCCATCTTTTTACCTAATTACTAGTACTTTTTTTTTTTTTTTTTTTTTTTTTTTTTT
>NW_007736201.1:0-9658 GCF_000696425.1 Galeopterus variegatus | reverse complement strand
TTTTTTTTTTTTTTTTTTTGTGGTGAGAGCACCTGAAATCTACTGTCTGAGAAAATATCCAGTGTACAAAACAGGATGATTAACTGTGGTCATCATGCAGTACATTAGGTCTCTAGACTTATTCATCCTGCATAATCAGCATCTCCCCATTTTCTCCACCTCCCAGCCCCTGGTAACCACTGCTCTACTCTCCACGTCTCTGCATTTGACTTTTTTAGATTGTCTATATAATTGAGATCATGCAGCGTTTTTCTTTCTGTAACTGGCTTATTTCACTTAGTACAATGTCCTTCAGGTTCATCCATGTTGTCACTAATGGCAGGATTTCCTTCTTTGTTAAGGCTGAATAATACTCCATTGTAGGTATATGCCCCATTTTCTTTATTCACTCATCTGTCAGTGGATACTTAGGTTGATTCCATACCTTGACTATTGTGAATAATGCTGCAGTGAACATGGGACAGCAGCTATCTCTACGACGTGCTGATTTCATTTCCTTCGCATATATACCCAGAAGTAAGATTGCTGGATCATATGGTAGTTCTATTTTTAATTTTTTGAGGAACCTCCGTGCTGTTTTCCATAATGGCTGTAAAAATTTACATCCCCACCTACAGTTATAGAAGGGTTTCTTTTTCTCCACATCCTCTCCAGCACTTGTTATCTTTTGTCTTATTGATAATAGCCATCCCCACAGGTGTGAGGTGATATCTCATTGTGGATTTGCATTTCCCTGATGAATAGTGATGTCCAGCATCTTTTCATGTACCTGTTGGCCATTTGTATGCACTAGTCCCTTTTCAGTCCTGGTCCTACCTAGGATGACCACATAATCTGTGAGATAAAAAGAACACTCTGAATAACCCATTGAGATAGTAGGCTTACACCTGACTGTCGTGGCCAAGGGACCCTGGCCTCTTGGAGGCGTGTGGTGCTGGGCAGTCTCTCCCTTATGCTCTTCTTTCCTTTGGCTTCTGCTCTGCGTGGGCTCCTGTTTCCTATCCTTCCTCTCATGCTGTTCCTCCTGGTGCTGCCTCTTCTCAGCTTTTTGAGGGTCGCTTCCAAGCTCTATCTGTGGCCTCTGCTCTCCACACTCTGCTTGTTTTCACCTCCTTGGCAGCATCACCATGTCATCAACCCAACCTTTTTTAACCAAACTTATCTTACCCCAACTCCCAGACCTCTTTCTCTTTCCCTTATTTTCCCTGTTCTCAAAGCTATTGAGGCATCCAGACCGGGTTCATGGGAGTCACTGTCCCCTGCTCTCACTCCCCACACTCAATCCACTGCCTGCTCCTGCAGAATTGGCCTCCTTAATGTCACATTTAGGCCCTTGTCTTTATGGGATTTTGCTGGATGTTGCTGCTCTGGGTATGACTGTTTATCATGGTTCTCCAGAGAGACAAACTAATTGGACATAGACATTCATAGATATGCAAGAGGGAATTTATTAGAGGAATTGGCTCACATGATAATGGAGGCTGAGAAGTCCCACTGTAAGCCGTCTGCAAGCTGGAGGACCAGGGAAGTTGATAGCATGGCTCAGTCTAAGTCTGAAGGCCTCAGAAACAAGAAAGCTGATGATGTACCTCTCATTCTGAGGCTACAGGCTGCTGGTGTAAGTCCTGGAGACCAAAGGCCAGAGAACCTGGAGTACTGATGTCCAAAGGCAGGAAAGGAAAGGCATTCTAGTTTCAGGAGAGAGAGAAAATCACCTTTCCTCTTCCTTTTTGTTCTATTTGGGCCCCCAGCAGGTTGGAGGGTTGTGGAAAGGTTCCACATTGTGGAAAGGTCTTTCTTTCTCAGTCCACTGACTCACGTGCCAATCTCCCCTGCAAACGCCCTCACAGACACACCCAGATGTAAAGCTTTACCACTTCTATAGGTATCCCTTGATCCAGTCAAATTGACACCTAACATTAATCATCATGAGAACAATCCTCACTTCTTGCCTAAACAGTGGAGCCACCTCTTGGGGGTCCCCTGCCACTACTCTGGCCCTCTCCTCCTTTCTGCTCACAATGGCAGGCTTAGCAATGTGACTCCTGTGTGAAATTCCTCACTGCTCTTATTACCACACAGCCTGGCCATTGGCCTCACTGGACCCCTTGGAGACCATGAGCTTCAAGAGCAGGAGCCATGCCCCATTCACCATCATGTCTCCAGTGATAAGCAGATTGCCAGGCATAAAGTAGGTGCCTAATAAATGTTTTTCTGAAATGTTGTGTTTTGAACTGGTTATACAATGATGAATTCCCTTTTCTTATTTCTCATCATATAACTAGACTATTACTTCAATTTTCCCCCCTTGAAACTATTTCTTTTTAGTCTCGAGTTGGCAAGCAAGTAATTATATTATAAAGTGTGATAAATAAAATAATGTTGGGTCTCTTCACCTTTTTTCAGAATTAATAGATTTTTATTATATCTCCTCCCAGATTTTACCTTTTCAGATTTAGGAGTCCAAAATTAAACTCTAAAATAGCTAACAAAACTCTCTTGACATCTCTCCTCTCTTATTTTAGGGTCTCCTTCATTATTCTCTCTCTGCAGACTGGATTTTCTTAGTGTTTTCTGAAGGATAGAATATGGCTGCACTGTAGCTTTCAAGTTTACATGATTTAGGAATGGGAGAAATTGACCTTACTCCCCATTCCAATACCAAATATCCAAGAGAAGGCAGATTTTCCCAAAGTGGGTTAGGTTTTCTCCTGTTGTCCAGTCAGTGAGATGGAACCATATAGCATAAAGCAACCAACCTAGGGAAGAAAGGGTTCTTCCCAGGAGGGAGTTGTTGGCTCATAGGCTGAGCAGACATCTCAAAGTATGCCTAACATCTGGAAAAACACCCCAAAGAAAGGGATGGTGGGAGTTAGTCACAGAATCATCAAGCAACAGGTGTGAACTTATGCACAAGAGTGGGCTCAATCATGAGTAGGTGTTGAGTGAGACGAAGGGTGAGACACCCACAGAGATACTGTTAGACATGCAAAGACTCACAAAGTTTACAACTTCAACATATTTTCTTGAAACAATTATCATAGGTTATACCTTAGCAAACCCACAACTGAATTAAAATATGGGATACATAAACGTGGAATTCACCCAGGACAGCAATG
Organism: Galeopterus variegatus; assembly: GCF_000696425.1. Classification (NCBI taxonomy): domain Eukaryota; kingdom Metazoa; phylum Chordata; class Mammalia; order Dermoptera; family Cynocephalidae; genus Galeopterus; species Galeopterus variegatus. The sequence goes on along the minus strand of NW_007736201.1, from coordinate 6,539 downwards.
GATGGATATCAATTCCACAGTTCTGTAACAGACCTGGAAAAGATTTAGTTCAGAAAGTCAAAGGGCTCCTTGAAGAAAGTCCCAGAGAAGATAGTTGGCAGTATTATGCAAAGTTGTTGCTGTGGATTTATGTCCCCCCTCTCCCCCCAAACTTGGTCCCCACTGTGACAGTGTAAAGAGGGTGGGAAATCCTATCATGGTAATTGAATGGTGGGCCCTTGAGGAGTGGTTGGACTGTAGGACCATGCCATAGTGAATGGATTAATGATGGTGGTCAGAGGGCATGGTTCTGAGGGCTTTATTATTTTTTTTATTTTTATTTTTTTCCTTTTTGTCTTTTTTCGTGTCCGGCAACGGACTGCAACCCTCAGTGTNGCACTGTAGCAGTGCGCCACCGGGCCGGCCCTCTGAGGGCTTTACAAGGAGAGCACATGAGAGTCTCTCTCTCACTCTCTCTCTGCTCTGCCATTTTCTGCCATGTGAGACCCCTGCATTGCTGTAAAGCCACCACCAAAAAGATTGTCACTAGATGTGTTTCTTGGACTTTGGACTTCCCAGCCTCTGAAACTGTAAGCAATAAATTTCATTTTCTTACAAATTACCCAGTTCCAGGTATTTTGTTATCAGCAACAGACACAGACTAGCACAGTTGTTCTATTGAGAACTCTGAAGTACAACTATGATGTGAAATTAATGATGTGAAAGCCTGTGAATTTTGTGACCAATAAGAAAAAAGTTAATTTAAAATTCCAGGATAAAACAAAAGTTATACAAAATTTTTTTGTGGTCCAAATATGTAAAAAGCCAAAGGTTAACACAATTTTAGCAATTTAAAAAAAAACTTCAGATGACTTACATGCAAGCTCTGAAACAAAGGAAGAAGGAATATGCAATGTATGTTTATGTCTGGTGAATAAAAATACTTAAATAAGTAAGAAAAACACCCCTTAGTGATTTTTCTCTGACAATCTCTTATTAAATTTATGGGGAATTAGAAAAAAAATGTTCTTAGGGCATTTGGTTTAAAACGGCAGATTGATCACATGTGTTTAATCTGCCCCTGGATACTCCCTTAAAATGACAGTAAAGATATAAAAAGTGTACAAACACACAACGTCAAAGAGAACAAGATAAGAGACAAAACGAAGCAGAGATTTCAAGAAATCTTTGGAAACTGGAAAGTGAGTGAAGAAGTGGTGGCAGTGTAGGGAAAAAGCAGCACCCAACACGTCTGCAGTAAGTGGAGAAGACCCTGTACAGGCCCCAGACATGGAGGAGAGACACCCACAGATCCTGACAGCAGGCTCCCTCCCGGCCTGACTGTGTTACAGCAGAGGCCACCAGTCAACAAACTGCTCAGGCCCAAGGACTGCTTTTGTGCATCAAGATTAAATATGACATTGAGGAAAGCCTCCAACGTGGATGCAGACAAACATGAGAAAGGGGCTTAGAGGAAACAGAGACCATGCAGAGAGGGGAAAAAACTTAAAATGTACAACTACAACTAAGATCTGGAAATACAGATTTTTAAAAAGGATGCCAGAGCCACAAAACAAGAAGAGGATGCATGGAAAAGGAATCCTCTGTGAATAAGAAAGGATTCTTGGAAGTTAAATGCATACAAACAAAACATTCATTTAAAAACTCTACAGATCATGACAGGAAATCTTCCAGAAACAAGATCACAAAGACGAAATGATAGAATAGTAGAGAAAGGTAAAAAGATGAGTGGATTGACCTAGATCATCCAATATTCAACCAATATGAATTCTAGGAGACAGAATAGAGAAGATGAAGGGAAGAAATAAATAACACAATATGTTTAAGTTCCCAGAAATGAAGAACACAAGTCTTCAGAATGAAATGCCCACTGAATATCCAACCAATGAACAAAAATAACTAAAAACGAAGCAAAATCCTGAATATTTTTAGAGAGAAAACAAAAATGTCTTATACAAAAGATTTGGAATCAGGACTGGATTTCTTAAGAACACAGGCAGAGAGGAGAAAAACCTTCAAAATCTGGAAGGAATATTGTTTCAACCTAGAATTCTTTATCCAGATTATTAATTAGCTTGATAGTTAATCAAGTTAATAAAACCTTTTTCACTCTTGCAAAGATTTGAACATTTACCCCTATGTACACTTTCTGAGAGAATTACTAGAGAACTCTGTACTTCTGCAAATCGAGAGAGCAGAGCAAGGAAAAAGACATGGGATCTAGAAAAACGGGACTCCACCCAGGAGAGAAGGAAGAGGGTTACCCCGAACCACAGCCAGCTGTAGGCCCATCATAAGGAGGAGGACTCTGGGAGAGGGGTTTCCAGAAGAAAAATGGATAGAAGTGTCGATGGATATGTAACAGAGCTGTGGGAGCACTTGGAAAAATTAGTCATATGTACATAGAAAACTAATCCAATGAAAAAGCCTAGTAATTATGGACTTCAGGAAAAACAAAATGTACAAGAAACACATAATCATTTTACATGACTTGACCTAGCAGAGAGCAATATTTCATAGTCAAAATAAGGCATTATAAATATAAACCATTCATTCCATTAAAAATTAAATGAAGAGAAATATATGTCATATACAGGAAAAGAAGTATATGTGTGGAGATTTTAAAACATCTAAATCTTTATCTTCCATAATAGGAAGTTTTGAATGCCTCAAATTAATCAACCCCAAAATAGCAGTATAAGAATATAATTTTAAAATATGGAGATAAAAATGAAAACAAACAACTAAAAAGGGTTGAAAACAGTGGCTTCCGGAGAGCTGGTAAAGGTTAGGGAAGAGAACTTCTATTTGTCATGATAAACTCTTTGGTCCTAGCACAATAAAAGAAAAAAAATCCATGTATTTACACAGACTCAATGTTTTTTTTCTTTAACAGCTTAACTTTAAGGGGATCTTTTAAAAACTAATGACTCTTGTTTTGAGGAAAATTTTGGAAAGCTGAGCAATCTTTCATCTTCACTTGCCCTGTGAATTTCAGGTAAAATTATATTTAATACTTTTAAATTTAATAAGAATATAAAAATATATGCATAAATATACATGCCTATAGCTATTAAACATCTGCCTCTTCTCCTCTCCTCTGGGCTGATTTACATAGGAAGGGGACTTGTATCACGTTCTCCCCCCAAAGCATATTCTGGGTGGTCGTTCCATGGAGCAACAAGCTCTTCCCAGACACTCCCAGCAACCCTGAGGTCCCCACTGCTTCTTGGCTGGTCACCGCCTGGAAGCCATAGGCTCAGTCATTTCAGCAGACTACTGTTCCTGACACACAGGAACAAATGGACACCATGCATTTCTTTAGTTGGCATAGCACCACCACACAAAATTATCTTAGATTATTATAATTTAATGGAAGGATTAAGGGTAAATGAAATGTGGGATGATGCACTCCACACCCATTAGAATGGCCATTATAAAACAACAGAAAACTAACAAGTGGCGGCAAGAATGTGAAGAAATAGAAACCCCCGTGCATGGCTGGTAGGAATGTAAAATGGTGCAGCTGAACAGTTTGGCGGACACGGAAAAAGACAAAAGACAAAAAAACCCCAAAAAAACAAAAAAACAAATGAATGGATAAACAAAATATGGTTTATACATACATAATAATATACGCACAATGGGATATTATTCAGCCTTGAAAAGGAAGAAAATTTGGATACATGCAACAATATGAATGAACCTTGAAAACATGCTAAGTGAAATAAGCCAGATGCAAAAGAACAAATATTGTACAATTCAACTTATACCTAGAATAGGCAAATACATAAGTCAGAAATTAGAATAGTGGTTATTAGGCCTCATGGCTAGCTTAACATCAGCACAACAATGTTAAGCAATTTTCCACCTTCCTCCCCCTCCTCTTTCCCTTTTTCCCTTTTCTGCTCCGGGGACTGGTCGGTGAAATTCCTCTCCTGGGAAGGGGTAAACATGACCATTAGCATCAAAGGGACATCTTGTGGGCTGTGGGAGAAGGCCTTGGGCTGGAATGCTTTGTACTGACTGATACAGTGGTGACACTAATCAGAAGCCTATGCCTTAACTGACCAGATGTTAGTGGACCATAAGGGTTGGGTCACCTTGCATACCACTGGTTTCAAAATTGCCCATTACTCTGCCAGAACCCTCAAAGGCTTATAAACCTCCTGCTTTCCTTCGTTTGGGGGAAGTCTCCTCTCCACGTTGGTGGATAAAGCTTCCTGGCTGAAATAGTGCCTGGCTCAGGTCTCTCTCTCTCTCTCCCTTTCTCTGTCTCGCCAAACCTAACAGTGGTTATCAGGGGCTGGGGGAAGAAGGGAATGGGAAGTTGCTGTTTAATGAGTACAGAGTTTGTTTGGGATGATAGAAAGTTCTGGAAATAGTGGTGATGGTCATACAACATCTCTCATTTCTAACCTTGCTCTGTTGCTCTCAAGACTTTCTTTTGCCACCCACTTTTGGGAAACCTCAGCCCTTCTCCACACACATTGATGCTGCCCTAGAGTCTATCTGCCACCCTGCATCGGTTAGCTGGGCTGCATAGCAATCGCACCTATCTCAGTAGCATGCAGCAAAAGTGTTTATTTCTTACTCAGCATTTACAATGGAGCTAGGGTTTGATTGGTCTAGACTGGGTTCCACTGGCTTGCCTCTAGCCCTTGGGTTAGGTTCAGGTCTGCTACATGTGTCATTCATTCTAAGATGAGCAGGCTACCCCAGGTGTCAGAAGTGCAAGAGAATAAGCACAAATTTGCAAGCATATTTTAAGCCTCTGCTCACACCAAGTCCACTAATGTCCCATTGACCACAGTCACATGGCCAAACCTAAGCAAGGGAGTGCACTCCACCCACCATGATAGGAGTCATGTATAAACTCCTTTAGGGAACTGGGGCCAGTATTTCTAACTACAGTGTACCCCTTTCACTGCCTCAGCAGTAAATTTCCTCAGTCTGAGTTACTTGGTCTATATTAACATGAAAAGGATGTGATGTATCTACATCATGATGTCTGTAGTTAATAACAATGTATTATATTCTTGAAAATTAGTAGGAAAGTAGATTTTAAATGTTTTCACCACAAAGCAAAAAAGGAGAAGTATGTGAGGTAATGCATATGTCAATTAGCTTGATTTAGCTAGTCTACAATGTGTACATATTTCCAAAACAACATGTCGTACATGACAAATTTATATAATTTTTATTTATCAAATAAAAAATAAATTTAATAAAAGAGGATGTGATGGAATGTGGAGGTTCAGAAGCAGAGTCCAGGATGGGTTTTGTCCTCCGAGTCTAGCAGAACAGTCTGCCTGAACAGTCTACCTGTAGGTGTTGCTCTCATCCCCAAGACTGAACGTCACTCACCACCATATCTATGGATGGAGCGGGGCATGGCCCTTTCCTTTTAAGGGCATGAGACAGAATTTTCATATGTGTTTTTTTTCTCCAATCCATTGCTAGAAACTAGTCACATGGGCACACCTTCGTTGCAGGGAAATTGGAACTGTAGTCTCTAGATGGGTAACCATATGCCGATTTAAATTCTGGTTACAGTAGAAGGAGGGAAGAATGATTATCGGGAAGACAAAGAGCAGTCTATATCAGAAGAGGTCATCACTGGACGTAGGAATGGGAATGAGAAGAAGGAAAAGGGACTCACATTTCATAAGTTATTCCTGTAGCAAGTTTGACTCTCTGTTCACAACCCTGATTGAAAAAAATAGTTTCTTTTCTTTAAGTTGATAAATTAACTGCCTTTGAGCCCCCAGCCCTCTTAGTGACATCCACAGGACCCTTTCTTCTCCTATTACCCCAACAAATGGCAACCCTGTTGACATGGTCACTTAGTGATAGCTGGATATCTACACATTGGTTCTCTAATTTCCTCTATATATTTATGTAATATTTTAAAAGTTTATTACAACTTGCATAATACTCTCATGTATTTTCTTCCAGATTTAAAAAAATATTGGCACATTTAATATCATTACTATCATACTGTACCTACAATTTTGTGTCTTTTACATCATATCTTTTAACATCATGTACTACTGTTAGTAGTCTGTACTGTTAGTAGTCTTTTTAATCATAATGTGTAATGGCTGAAAATATCCTGTTGAATGGATTCACCATAGTTTACTTAGCTAGGTGTTCCCTTATATTCAGCATTCAGTCTGTCGACAGTAAGTATAGTTTTAGCTGTAGGTTTGTTGTAGATGCTGTTTATAAAGTTGGGCCGGCCCCGNAGATCTGGAAATACAGATTTTTAAAAAGGATGCCAGAGCCACAAAACAAGAAGAGGATGCATGGAAAAGGAATCCTCTGTGAATAAGAAAGGATTCTTGGAAGTTAAATGCATACAAACAAAACATTCATTTAAAAACTCTACAGATCATGACAAGGAAATCTTCCAGAAACAAGATCACAAAGACAAAATGATAGAATAGTAGAGAAAGGTAAAAAGATGAGTGGATTAACCTAGATCATCCAATATTCAACCAATATGAATTCTAGGAGACAGAATAGAGAAGATGAAG
>NW_007736200.1:66582-67494 GCF_000696425.1 Galeopterus variegatus | reverse complement strand
GTATAAGGGAGTTGAGAGTTAGTAGAGAGAAGGTAAAAGCCAGATTGTCCACAAAATGGAATTATTGAAGTAAATTCAAAACAAGAAAAAGTCTCACAGAATGCAGAGAAAAAGGGAAAAAGAAATCAAGCTAAGATGAGAGAAAGAGAGACCTAGAGGCCAGTCCAGAAGATGCAATCTACACATAATAGGAATACCTGAAACAGAGGACAAAGCAAATGGGGCTGAAACAGTAATTAAGAAAGTAACTGAAGAAAATTTTCCAGAGTTGAAGAACAAACTAGATCTAGAAGCAGAAAAAGCTCAATGGGTACCTTGAAAATTGGATGAAAAGAAAGCAACACCTAGACATATTCTGGTGATGTTTTTAAATTTCAAAGATAAAAAAAAAAATCTACAAGTATCTAGGCAGAGAAAGCAAGTGACCTACAAAGAGTCAAAAGTCAGGCTGACTCAGATTTTTCTCTTGCAACTGTAAATGCCAGAAGACAATGCAACAACCTACAGAGTTTTAATGGAAAATAATTTTGAACCAAGAATTATATACCTTACCAAGTTATCATTTCTGTGCAAAGGCAACTGGAGGGCATTCTCAGATATGCAAAGGTTAAGAAGAAAGTATGTCAACCAAGAACCTTCCCTGAAAAATATGCTGAATGATTTACTGCAGCAAACATAGAACATGAGCTAAAGTAACTAAAGAGTAGGGAGGCAATTGTATGAAAAAAATTAATGTGGTTTTCCAGTTAGCCTGGGGTTACAAACTTGCCATGAAACATGTATTATCCAGACCCTAAGAAACCAAAGACGGCATCAATAAAGCTATACCGATTGCACCCTGAATCACATCAAAATCCAGCAGAACCCAAAGGTAACATCAAAAATGGGAATAGCAACAAGATAGAGCCTTGA
>NW_007736200.1:44428-65350 GCF_000696425.1 Galeopterus variegatus | reverse complement strand
CACAGTTTTGAAAAAAGAGCAATAAAAACAAATTGCTCTATATAATTTCAAAACTTTTTGTTAAGCCATGGTAATCTAGACAGCTTAATATTAGCATAAATATGGAAAAATTAATAAATGGAACAGAATAGAGAATCCAAAATTAACCCATATTTATATGATCATTTGATTTTTATTGGAGAAATTTCTCAAAGCAATCCAATGTGGAAAGGAGAATCTTTTTGACAAATAGTAATCAAACTATTGGGAAAATATAAACTAAATCTTTACTTCATAGACATAAGAATACAAGCTAAAACTGTAGACCTTTTAAATGAAAACATAAGAAAATATTTTAGTGACCTCAGAGCAAGCAAATAACTTTTGGATAGGGCACAGAAAGCAATAACCATAAGAAACCTGTTAAATTACATTTACTTAAAATATTAAAATATCTGCTCATCAAAAAGGCAATATTGATGAAATATATACAGTTATGCACCACATAAGGATGTTTCAATGAGCCACAGACCACATATATGACAGTGGTTGAAACAATATCATATAACCTAGGTGTGTAGTAGGCTATACCATCTAGGTTCGTGTAAGTACACTTTATGATGTTCACACAATGATAATATCACCTAACAATGCATTTCTCAGAATGTGTCCCCATTGTTAAGCAATGCATTGCTCTGTGTGTGTATTTTGGGGGGGTGTGTGTTTATGTATCCAGAATATGTAAGGAATTCCTATGAGACACTAAAATGTAAACTAACTCAATTTTTAAAAACTCATTTAAATCTACAAGTTTCCATCACGAAGGAAGATATGTGAATGACCAATAAGTGTATGATTATGAAAAGGAGTTCAACATCATTATTCACACATTAGAATGATTAAAATATAAAAGACTGAAAACATTGACTGTGAGAATCTGGAACATCCAAGTATCCTGCATATTCCTGATGTAAATGCAAAATGACACAATCATTTTGGGAAAAAATGTATGCAACTCCCCCACGACCCAGCAATTCTATTCCTAAGTATTCATTCAAGAGAAATGAATGTATGTGTTCACAAGAACACTTGTACGAGAATGTCTTAGCAGTTTTATTCATAATGGCCAAACCTGGATGGAATCAGTTCAAATGTCTATCTACAGGAGAATAAATAAAATAATAATATACTTGTATAATGATCTACTAGTCACCAACTTAAAAGATATGAGCTACTTAAAATATTCAACACACATTATGCTGAGAGATATTGTACTGAAAGAAAAGAGCCATACGCAAAAATATACACATTGTTTGATTCCTTTATGTGAAGTTCTAGAACTGGCAAAACTAACTTTTATGGTGAAATAAATCAGAATATTGGTTGCTTTTAGAGAGGGGGGCAGATGTGCTGACTGTGATAGGGTACAAAAGAACTTTTTGAGGTGATGATAATGTCTGTATCTTGGTAGGAGGTGTAAATCTACACCTAGATGATTGCATTTATCAAAACTCAGAATGGTAATACTTAATATCTGTGTATTTCACTTTATGTCAACTATTTTTCAACAAAATATTTTTTAAATAATTAACTTCAGCCAGATATTTGATAATGTCTTCTGGACAAAATTAAAATGGGTACACTATGTTGCTGTTGTGGATTTGTTACTAATTAAACTTAAAAACATTGAGTAATAGATTGAGGTCCAAGTGAAGTGAGGATTGTAGATGTGCCCAATAATCCTCTTTTTCTCCATATTTTAACACTGTTTTGAATATAATACATAGAATGCTGCTTCTTATTATCTGAGCTACCCACAGCTGAGAAATTTGTTTTGTATGTTGGATGATACAGTTGAAACAAAAAATATTATTATGTGACTAAAACAAACAGTGAAATTTTAGGGATATAAAGCCTTGCATTTACAGGGGGCAAAATAATCAATTACCTGAGTAAAGGATGGTAGGATCATGACTTCATGCTATTCATTTGATAAAGAATATTTAATTGGCTATGTATTACTGGAAGATAAATTCTATATATGGAATGAGTTAATATTTGATCACTGAGAAAAAAAAAAATGGAAAGGACCATGTTACCATAAAGTGAGTCCTTGATTGTTAAATGTGTTTCGCGATGTTATGGAAGAGTTTTGTACATTGAGAGATTGGACCAGTGGATAATTGGATTTCTCAAACAGTGCTTGTACTCTTCTTACGTGATTCTAGGACCTGGCTCAGTTTCTGATAGTTCAACTTGTGAATAACATAGTTGGAACCAGGAAAGCAGTCATGTACAGTTTATAAGAGTATAATCTGTGACAACACCACTCATTTGGAATCACACTAGAAGATGTTATACACAGTTGAATTAAATGAAAAGAATCAGTTCATCATCAGATGATATTACATATTTATGTTGAACAACAGTACAAGAAAACCTGTGTTTTCAGGGCACAGAGGGGAGAAAAGTGGCCCATAAATGTTGCGTGTTGGAGGGGAAAGAAGGCAGGCGTGAAGAGGTGCCTTCCATCTTTGAAAGAGCTGGAGAATAAATCACTGACATACCTGCCAGAGAGCATTTGATGACAATACCACAACCCCTTCCAAAGATCTCCCTTTTAATACAGTGGCTAAAAGCCTAGGAACAACATTTCTTGAATAATCTTGGGAAAGAGCTGGAGAATAAATCACTGACATACCTGCCAGAGAGCATTTGATGACAATACCACAGCCCCCTTCCAAAGATCTCCCTTTTAATACAGTGGCTAAAAGCCTAGGAACAACATTTCTTGAATAATCTTGGAAAACAGATTTGATATTTAGAAGGTGGAGTAAAAGGAGACACCATTAATTTTTCATAGCAGCAATCAATGGACAGACACATGGATTTGAGAGAGAGCAGATGTGGGTTTTTCCTAGCTGGTTCCAGCTGTCTAGCTGGAGAGAATACCCCATGTGGACTTTGCAGGAAATTGAGATTATTGATATCTCCTCTGCAACAATTCACTTATGGATTTCCTGAAAAGACAGCAGTGGTTCTCATTCCTTTGCTCCTCCAAAACTTCCAAAAATCATATAAGCCTCTAGTTCCCTGTATTAAATTCCTTATTCTTGAAATAACTGGTTTCTGTCTTCCCTAGGAAATCCTGGATAATTCAACTTAAAAGAAGTATTATGGGCTTTGGAGTCCTTGATAATTCAGGAATTTTATTTATTTTAAAAGCATCTATTATATGCCAACCACTAAGCTTTGGGGCATAATTGTGCATTCAGAAATGGTTTGATTCATGTCCTTGTGATGTTTTCCTTTAGTGGGAAAATCAGGCAATTAAAACTGGTTTTAAGAGCACCTGAAATGGTGCTAATGGATGAACATTATTGAAAGCCACATCTTGTCACCAAATCTGCTTTTCCTCCTAAATTCCCTATTTCTCTTGATGGTATATACTGAGATAGGAGGTGCTCAGTTTCCCTGGGTTTAGGTTTCAGGACACACCTCTGGGTTTCAAGCCATTCCCCAAGGTCTCAAGTCCCTCCTCTAGGCCCTCCCCAGGGGAGAGTTATTGTCCCTTGTTAGACCTATTTTTGACACCAACACAGGGAGATTGAGACCACAAGGGGCTGAGTTATGCAAATCCAGTAGCTGAGCATGCTTAGTAAAAGGAATCTGTACTAGCTTATATGACCCCAGTGACTGAGCATGCTCACTAGATGGGAGTTTATCCTTTGAATGATCTTCCACTAGAGATGCTAAAAAGCACATAATATTATTGAATATGTTCAGTGCATGTGAGAGAATTTGATCAATGAACATGCTTCAAAAAGAGACCAAATAAGCATGTGCAAGACTATGTTCTATAATAGAGAACCATCCCTTAATTGAATATTCATTAGATAGCATGAATATGTATCAGATAGCAAAACTATAAAAGCCAAACCCTGGCAAGAGGTGGGGCTGTTGCTCATTCTCCTAGAGCCTGCCCACACTCTGTCTGTGGAGTGTGTATTTCTTTATTTTTGTGTCAAACACTGTTAGCAGGTGGCTGCTCACTCTACTGAGCCAGCCCACACTCTGTACTAAACGTTAAGCATGTATTTTTGCTTTTGTGTTAAACTTGGTATAGGCCCTGCTCAGTCTCTGGAGCTAAGCCACACTCTCTCTATGAAATCCATACCTCTTTTTCATTACATTAAACCTTTTCTCACTTTTTACTGTGACTCTGCTCTTGAATTCTTTCTTTGATGGAGTCAAGAACCTGTTAAGATGAAGAGGCTGGTTGAGGCTGACTATTGGGCCTCCCAGAACCTCTCCTCTGGCATCAGTACCAAAGGCTGAATGTTTGTGTCCCCCAAAATTTCTATGTTGAGAACCTAATCACCAATGTAACAGTATTAAGAGGTGGAGTTTTGGGGAGGTGATTAAATCATGAGGGAAGAGCCCTCATAAATGGATTTAGTGCCCTTATAAAAGAAGCCCCAGAGAGCTGCCTTGCCCCTTCCACCACATGAGGATGCATCGAGAAAACAAATGTGTTGGGTGGGTTGACAATACGTGTTTTTAGTCGTAAGCAATAAACCGTGACCCGTTTGCTCAAAGGACAGACAGTACAAAGAGTAGAAAAGATTGAGAAGAGACATCTGGATATTAGCAAATATGGTGAGTTCAGAAAAAAATTTAACAGTCTGTTATGCTTGTTTGTGTTAAGCAACAGACATATTTATTCATGCATTCAGTAAATACTGAATGTAAATACCAAGGCTAAGTGAACCTGTCTGTGGCTGAAATCTCCTTGGTGAACTTTCTACTTCTGTGGATTGCATCTATGAACCATACATTTCTAAAATTTGTTTTGAAAGATGTGACTTGCCATTGTAAGAGAAGCTGAAATTTTAGTTTGATGAGTGTTCAAAAGTCAGGTTTAATAAATTTCATCAGTGATACAGAGAAATCATTTTAGAAACTAATCAAAGGGTTTTAAAAAATCTTTTAGAGGAGCAAGAGTTCAGAGGTAGACTTGAGAAGCTAGCATAAAATCTTCGAGAGGTTTGAGAAAGGAATTTAGTGAGTCAGCCCCATCACTGTTATACTCTACCTGTAGTTGCCAATGGAACATGAAACTTTGGATTCCTAGAATGCTTTTTAAAAACTATCATCGGGAATAACACAGTTATTATCCAACTGACTGCCTTCCCGTGTGTCCATATGAGTTTCTTTTCTTTTTTTTTTTTTTTTTTTTTTTTTTTTTTGTCCTTTTTGAGACCAGCTGCACTGCACTCAGCCAGTGAGCGCTGTGAGCACACCGGTCATCCCTATATAGGATCCGAACCCGCGGCGGGAGCGCTGCTGCACTCCCAGCGCTGCACTCTCCTGAGTGTGCCATGGGCTCAGCCCCCATATGAGTTTCTAGATGCTAATTTCAGGGGGAAAAAAATCCTGTTCCCTCAGACAAACATATATGTATTTTAAATAAATCATCTGCTGTTCTCCCATTTGACATCTCCATTTGTCTTTAAATTATACAAGGAATTTTATTTGTAGTTTATTCTATCACCGACTATTTTTTTGTGACCTGTCTTACTCACATAAATGTTGAAATATACTCTAGTCTCTTCAGAGGAGAAAAACTACCCTTCCAAGCATGCACAAATGGGTCACCATAACTCAATATGCTAGAGTAGAATATTTATTTATTCATTTATTCATTAAACATTTAATAAGAAACAACCCTGTACCAAAGCTGTGGTACAGCCTATGAAAACAAACAAAAAGGAAAAAAAAAAAAAAAAAAAAAAAAAACATAAGCATAAAACATGATCTTGGCCTCATGAGCTTCCGTCTAGTAAAGGAAACCAACATTTAGTAGTAAAGTGCTTGTTAGAAGCTTTTAAAAAAATTCTCTCCTTTTTTTTTTCCCTTCAGACTTTATTTTTAAGGGAATTTACTTATTTTTGATTGAAGCATATTGATTGCACATATTTATGGGGTACAGAGTTATATTTCAATACATATGTACAATGTGTGATGATCAAATTAGGGTAACTAGCATACTCACTATTGCAAAAATTCATCCTTTCTTTGTGACGAGAACATTTGATCTCTCTTCTAGCCATTTAAGAACACAGTATAAATTATTATTAATTACAGATGCCTAGCCCTACTGTATACCACTAGAACTTACTTTTTTCTATTTTGTGTCCATTAGCCAACCTCTCCCAAATCTTCTTTCTCTCTATTTTTTTTTTTTCTTCATGTAGGAACTAGCAGTAATGCACTTTCTATTTGAGAAGCATCTCTAGCTCTGAGAAGAGGCCTGTGTGGTACACAGGAGAAAAGAAGAATGAAGTTGTTTGGTAAAGAGTGACTTTAAACTCTAATGGAAAGGTATAGAATAAACATTGGTATTTCTTTCTAAGGTGTCTATTCCAAGCTCATCCAGAAAAAAAAAAATGACACCAGAAAATTGGCATAGGGGACTTGATCAAAAACAATAAATATATACTCGTATAAGGGCTATATCATGCTTGTATTGCATCTCTTCAGAACCTAAGCAGACAAAACTCAATATAGGCAAGAAACAACCAAATCACAATATTGATGCCACATTAACAATAACAACTATTATTTCTGAAACATAATTTGAACCTGGTATCTATATCTAAATGTAAGACTTTGGAAAATAGGTTATGCCAATGAAAGTAGTTACATTTGTTAAATAACCATATAAACATTTTAATGGATACAGAAAAAAAATTGACAAAAATCCAACATCAATTCATAATAAAAACTCTCAGCAAACTAGAAATTAAAGGGAATTTCCTGAATGTGATAATAGCATTATGTTAACTATTTAGGATATCTATTTCTTTTTGAGTAAGATTTGATAGTATGTGCCTCAAATTTGTTTATTTCATTTATATCATAAAATGTACTGACATAAAGTTGTTCAAAATATTTTCGTATTATCATTTTAATATTTGTAGGATCTATAGTGATGTCCCCTACTTTATTTGTGATATTTGTAATTTGACTCCTCTCTCTCTCTCTCTCTCTCTCTCTCTCTCTCTCTCTCTCTCTCTCTTTCTCTCCCTCTCTCTCTCTCATTCTGACTAAATGTTTATCAAAGCAATTCAGCAAGAGTCCCAACAAACTACAACTTATGGTTATCACTGGGGTACTTTGGATCCCTTGTGTCTAGAAATCATCAGGTAAGAAGAAAATTCAGCATGCTGGTAGGGGAATTGACATATCAGGAAGGGAAAATAGAGTCTTGGGTTTTTGTTTGTTTTGTTTCTTTGTTTTTTTCTTTTATTTTGAAATAATTTCAGATTTACAAAGAAGTTGCAAAGATAAAACAGAGAATCTGTGTATGTTATTCACTTACATTCCCTAAGGTTAACATCTTGCATAACTATGGTACATTTATCAAAATTAAGAAATCAGCATTGGTACAATACTAATGACCTAAATACAAACATTATTTGAATTTTGCCAGCAAAAATGGCTGTAGTTTGCCCCACTTACCTTCCCTTCTAAGTTTCTTCTCACAAGGAGAGGCCCGTAGGAACCCTGGGAGTGCTGTTCACAGAAGTAGATATGTGCAGTGTAAAGCAAACACTTGGTGTTCATGAAAACGTGCCACTTAGATTTCCTGCTTAAGGAAGCATAGTTGTTGGATGGCTCCAGATGCTGCCCATTGAATTCACCATTGCATTTTTTCTGAGCCATTCTTCCTGTGTTACTCTCATCCAAGGACTAAAAATTCCAACAACATTAAGACAGACCCATTCCTGTGAGACACAGGACACCTCAGACAGTAAGTTTGGGCTTGAACACTGTTAGCTTGGCTGAAACTTTATTAGAGCTGCTCTTTAGTCTGAGACTGCCGGTCCAATTGTCTTTCCTTCTTTCTTCCACAAAGGTCAGATGTTCATAATAGTTTTATTCTCTCCCCATCTCTCTAAATCATTCTTAGTTTTTCCTTTGAGGCAGTCTCACTAATAAATTTTCTGGTTGTCTAATTTCATCTTGGGGTCTGCTTATAGGAAACACAGAAATAATACAAATGCATATTCTGCTAATTAGGGCAAAGTGGGTTTTTTTCTTATTTTTTAATTTTTATTGGTTATGAATATTCATGGGGTACACATCAAATTGTCATCACTCGTGCCTAAGAAGTGATATCCAGATCAATACTGGCACCACGCCCATTACCACAGATTGTGACTACACCCCATTTCCCCCACCCAATTATCCCCCCAATTATACTTGATCTCCCTTTCCATACCCCTTTCCCCACTCCACTTTATATCCCTAGGTATGCTCTCTCCCTCTAAAAGTCCAACACACCACTGTGGTCTTTCTTTCTTCCTTCTTTCTCTCTTAGCTCCCACTTATGAGTGAGGACATACCGTATTAAGCCCTCTGTGCTTTGCTTATTTCACTCAACATAAATTTCTTCAAGCTCTTCCATGTTGTTACAAATAGGAGAATTTCATCCTTTTTTTATGGCAGAGTAGTATTCCATGATGTATATATACCACGTTTTCCTTATCCAATTATCCACTGATGGACATTTAGGCTGGTTCCATATCTTGGCTAATGTGAACAGAGCTGTTATGAACATGGGAGTGCATGTATCCCTTTGACATGATGATTTCCATTCCTTTGGGCATATATCCAGAAGTGAGATTGCTGGATTGTATAGAAGACATATCTGTAGTTGTTTGAGAAACCTCCATACTGTTTTCCATAGTGGTTATACTAAATTACAGTCCCACAAACAGTGTAGGAGAGTTCCCTTCTCTATGCATCCTCGTCAGCATTTGTTATTTTCTGTCTTTTTGATTAGAGCCAGTCCAATTGAGGTGAGATAATATCTCAACGTGGTTTTAATTTGCATTTCCCTGATGACTAGTGATGTTGAGCATTTTTTCATTAACTTGTTTGCCATTTGTAGGTGTTCCTTCGAAAAATGTCTATTCAGTTCCTTTGCCCATTTTTGAATTGGGTTATTTGTTTTTTAATGTAAGTTCCTTGTATATTATGGATATTAATCCCCTGTCAAATGCATACTTAGCAAAAATTTTCTCCCATTCTTTAGGTTGTTGTTTCACTCTGTTGATTGTTTCCTTTGCTGTGCTAAGATTTTCAGTTTGATAAAGTCCCATTTGTTTATTTTTTTTGTTTTGTTGCTTGTGCTTTGGGGCTGGTGTTCATAAAGTCTGTGCACAGACTTAGTTCCTGAAGTGTTTCACCTGTATTTTCCCTTAGTAATTTTACAGTTTGGGGTTTTATATTTAAGTCTTTAATCCATTTTGAGTTGTTTTTAGTATATGGTGAGAAGTGCAGTCTAGTTTCATTCTTCTGCATATAGATAACCAGTTTTCCTAGCACCACATATTGAAGAGGTATTCTTTTCCCCAATGTATGTTTTTGTTGTCTTTGTCCAATATCAGATGGCTGTAAGCCTGAGGGGTGATTTCTAGGTTCTCTATTCTGCTCCACTAGTCTGAGTGTCTATTTTGTGCCAATACCATGCTGTTTTTGTCACTATAGCTTTGTAGTATAATTTGAAGTCAGGTAGTGTTGTTCCTCTGACTTTATTTTTTTTGCTCAGGATTGCTTTGGCTGTCATGGTCTTTTGTTGTTCCATATGAATGCCAAGATTTTTTTTTTTCCATTTCTGTGAAGAATTTCATTGGTATTTTGATTGGGATTGCATTGAATCTTTAGATAACTTTGGGTAGTATAGACATTTTCAAAATGTTAATTCTTCCAATCCAGGAGCATGGAATGTCTTTGCATCTTTTTGTGTCTTCTTCAATTTCTTTCAATAGTGGTTTATAGTTCTCATTGTAGAAATCTTTCACCTCCTTGGTTAAATTAATTCCTAGGTATTTTTTTTTTTTTTTTGTGTGTGTGGGTGTGTGTGTGTGTGTGTGTGTGTGTGTGTGTGTGTGTGTGACTATTGTAAATGGGCTTACATTCATGATTTCTCTTTCTGTTAGCTCATTTTGGGAGAATATAAATGCAACTGATTTAGGGGCATTTATTTTATATCCTGAAATGTTACTGAAATTATTAACCTGCTCTATGAGGTTTTTGATAGAGTCTTTAGGTTTTTCTATGTATAGTATCACATCATCTGCAAATAGGGACAGTTTGACTTCATCTTTTCCAATCCGGATGCCCTTTTTATCTTTCTCTGCCTGATTTCTCTGGCTAGTGCCTCCAGTACTATGTTAAATAGAAGTGGTGAGAGTGGGCATCCTTGTCTTGTTCCTGTTCTTAAGGAAAAAAGCCTTCAGTTTTTCCCCCATTCAGAATGATACTGGTGGTAGGCCTGTTGTAGATGTTTTTTATCGTGTTGAGATACTTTCATTCTATACCTAATTTGTTGGGAGTCTTTATCATGAAGGGATGCTGAATTTCATCAAATGCTTTTTCAGTGTCTATTGAGATAATCATATGGATTTTGTTCCTGAGTTTATTGATGTGATGTATCACATTTGCTGAATTTTGTATGTTGAACCATCCTTGCATTCCTAGGATGAATCCCACTTCATTATGGTGTATAATTTTTTTTGATAAGTTGCTATAGTCTGATTGCTAATATTTTGTTGAGGGGTTTTGCATCTGTGTTCATCAAAGGATATTGTTCTGTAATTTTCTTTTTTGTGTGTGTCTTTATCTGATTTGGTATCAGAGTTATGTTGGCCTCATAGGATGAGTTTGTGAGAATGGCTTCTGTTTCAATTTTTTGGGATATTTTGAAGAGAATTGGTATTAATTCCTCTTTAAATATTTGGTATAATTCAGCTGTAAAGCCATCCAGACCCGTGCTTTTCTTTGTTGGACGATTGCTGATTCTGCATCAATCTCATTGCTTGTTATTAGTCTGTTCAGGTTTTCTGTCTCTTCTTGGTTCAGTTTGGGTAGTTTGTATTTGTCCAGAAATTTATCAATATCTTCCACACTTTCATGTTTGTTGTCATACAACTGTTTATAATAGTCTCTAGTGACTTCATATTCTGTGGTTTTGGTTGTAATGTCTCCCTTTTCATTCCCAATTTTTATTATTTGGGTCTTTTCTCTTCTCTCTTCTCCTCTTCTCCTCTCTTCTCTTTTCCTCTCTTCTCCTCTCCTCCCCCCCCCCTTTCTCTCTCTCTTTGTGTTAACCTAGCTAATGGTTTGTCTATTTTATTTATCTTGAAAAACCAGCTTTTTGTTTCATTGATCTTTTCTATCATTTTCTTGGTTTCTCTTTCATTTCGTTCTGCTATGATCTTAATTATTTCTTTCCATCTACTGCCTTTAGGTTTGGATTGTTGTTGTTTTTCAAGTTCTTTGAGGCATAGTGTTAGGTCATTTATTTGAAGTCTTTCCATTCTTTTGATGTAAGTGTTTACTGCAATAAATTTGCCTCTTAGAACTGCTTTTGCAGTATCCCACAGATTTTGGTATGATGTATCTTTATTTTCATTAGTTTCAAGAAATTTTTTTGATTTTCTGCTTAATTTCTTCTTGGACCCATATGTTATTTGGGAGCCTATTGTTTAGTTTACATGTATTTGTATAGTTTCTAGGGTTTTGCTTGTTATTGATTTTCTGTTCTAGTCGTCTGAAAAGATACTTGGAGTGATATCAAGTTTTAAAAATATGCAAGACTAGATTTGTGACCAAATATGTGGTCTATCCTGGAGAATGTTCCATGTGCTGATGAGAAGAAAGTATATTCATTAGTTGTTGGGTGAAATGTTCTGTATATATCTGCCAGGTCCAGTTGGTCTAAGGTGTAGTTTAAATCTTGTATTTCTTCATTGATTTGTTGCCTGGAAGATCTGTCCCATACTGAGAGAGGGGTGTTCGGGTTACCTGCTATTAACATATTAGGGCCTATTTCTTTAGGCCTAAGAGTATTTGCTTTATATATCTGTATGCTCCAGTATTGGGTGCATACATATTTATAATTGTCTTCTAGCTGGATAGATCCTTTTGTCATTATATAGTGGCATTCTTTGTCCCTTTTTATGTTTTTTGGTTTAAAGTCTATTTTATCTGATATAAGAATAGCTACTCCTGCTCATTTTTGGTTTCCATTTGCATGGTATATCTTTTTTCATCCCTTCACTTTTAGTCTGTGTGTGTCTCTATAGGTCAGATGGGTCTCTTGAAGATAGCACATACTTGAGTCTAGGCTTTTAATCCAGTCAGTCAATCTGTGTCTTTTGAATGGGGAGTTTAATCCATTCACATTTAGGGTAGTTATTGACAGGTATTGTTTAATTCTTGTCATTTAACTGCTTTTTGTTCAGATGTTTTGAATGCCTTTTGATCATCACTTCCCCTTTTATTTATCTTCTTCAATGTTAGTTGGAAATTTGAGGAGGCATGATTTAGGTTCTTACTTTTTCTCACTGCCATTTTTGTTTTAATGTCAGGTTTTTGCTCTTTCTTGTGTATCCATGTTAGTGATTATCATTATTTAGATTCCAGATGTAGGACTTCTTTGAGAATTTCTTGCAGAACTGGTCATGTGGTAGTGAACTTCCACAACTTTTCTCTTTCTCCCTCCTTTCTGAAGTATAGCCTTGTGGGTAAAAAATTCTTAGCTGGAAATTTTTTTCTTTTAGTGTTTTGAATATATCATTCCACTTTCTTCTGGCATATAGGGTTTCAGTTGAGAAGTCAGCTGTTAGTCTGATGGGGGTTCTTTTATAGGTGAATTGATGTTTTTCTGTTGCTGCTTTTAGAATTCTCTCTTTGTCTTTGAGCTTTGCAAATTTGACTATAATATGTCTTTGAGAGGATCTTTTTGGAGTGAATCTGTTTGGAGACCTTTGAGCTTCCTGGATCTGAAGGTCTGCATCTTTCCTTACCCCTGGGAAATTTTCTGTTATCATTTCCTTGAATAGGTTTTCAATACCTTTTCTTTTCTCCTCCCCTTCTGGAATACTCACAATTCAGATGTTAGAGCACTTGAGGTTATCTGCTATCTCTCTTAGATTTTCTTTGTTATTTTTAATTCTTTTTTTCCTTTTATTTTTTTTTTTTTTTTTTTTGTCTGACTGGGTTATTTCAAAAAAAAAACATTTTCAGGTTATGCTTACTTTTGCTTATTTCAATAAGTGAATCTTTCATTTCTAGTTTGGCTACATTCTTTTTTTAAGGTATTAATCTCTTTGTAAATTTCCTCCTTCATATTCTGGATATTTTTTCTTGTTTCCTTCTGTTCTCTAATTGAGTCTCCTTTTATTTCTTTGAGCTTTCTTAAGATCATTGCTCAGAATTCTTTTTCATACATTTCAAGAATTCCCTGTTCTATGGGGTCTGGAATTTGAGCATTACTGTATTCCTTTGGTGGTGTCATATCTTCTAGTTTATTTGTAGTTCTAGTATTTTTTCATTGATATTTGGTCATCTGGTAGAGGACTTGCTTCTTCTGTTACTCTGGGGTTGGCTATGAAGATAAAGATTTCCTCCTCTATTTGCAGGCTCTACTGGTGACTCTTATATCAATGTACTGACGTGAGTGGCAGGTTGCCTGTAGAGTGGCCCTGGCTGTTACTGTGGTGGCAAACTGTCCTTGTGGTAACAGAAAGTGTGAAGGTGACTATATTACACCACCTTGGCCTCGGCTCCAGCTTTCCGTGGCTGTAGACTGAGCCTCTGGTGTTCAGCTGCTCTCAACTTATCTCTGCAGTTGCTGGGCTGTGTGTGCTTTCATTTCTCCTGGGGCCTTTGACTGAGGCCCAGTGGCACGTGGGTCTTGGCTCACCTCTGTGGCTACTGGACTGTGTGCACTTCCCTTCCCCCTTGAGCCTTACACTGGGCCCTGGTGCTGCAAAGATCTCAGCTCACCTTCACAGCTGCTTCAACTGTGGGTACTTCTCTCTGGGCCTTAGACTGAGCCCCTGGTGGTAAGCAGGTCTTGGTTTACCTGGTGGCGGCTAGGCTGTGGGAGCTTCCCTATGGGCCTTACACTGGGCCCTGATGCCACAAGGGTCTTGGCTCACCTCCGTGGCTGCTTTGACTAGAGGTGCTTCCTTCTGGGCCTTAGATTGAGCCCCAGTGCCACACGGGTCTCAGCTCACCTTGGCAGCTGCTGGGCTGTGGGAGCTTCCCTACAGGCATTAGATTGGACCCAGTTGCCATGCAGGTCTCAGCTCACCTCAATTTTTTGGTGTATACACATTTAGAATTGGTTTTTGTTTGGGGTTTTTTTTGGTATTTATTTATTTATTTATATTTATTTTTCTGTGTGAGTTAACCCACTCATCATTATATAATGTTCCTCTTTACCCCTGGTAATAATCTTTGAATTGAAATATACTTTGATATTAATACAACCACTCCATATTTCTTTTAGTTAGTGTTTGCATGATATTTGTCTTTCTATCCTATAACTTTTATATTTGTCTTTATATTTGTAGTAAATTTCTTTTTTGTAGCTAGCATACAGTGTGGGCATGCTTTTTTATTCTATCTGGTAACCTATCTTTTAATTGGGATAATTGGACTGTTTATATTTACTATCAATACTTATAGCATTGGATTTAAATATATCACCTTATTGGTTATTTCCAATTGTTCCATCTGCTTTTTTTTTCCCCCTATTTGTACTGCATGCTTTTGGATTTGATTATTTTCTATGATTGTATTTCATATTCACTATTCGCTTATTAGCTATACCTTTTAAAAAATTTAAATGTTTCCCTAGGGTTTATAACGTGCATCTTTAATTTATCTCAGGCTACATTCAAACAGTATTTCATTAGTTTATATGTAGTGTAAGAACCTTACAACATTATTATACTTCCATTTTTTAAATTTTCTTCCATTTCCGCTATTGTTGTCATACATTTTAATTTTACATCTGTCACAATGCAATATTATAAATGTTAAAATTTTTGCTACTTGCAATCGTTTTTTAGAGTGATTAAAATATTTTTTTAAATTACATTTTTTACATTTACCTTCAGCTTTACCATTTTTAGAAGCTCTTTATTTCTTAGTGTAGATATAGGTTACTATCTGGTATCATATTTCTCTGGCCTGAGAAAGTTCCTTTTACATTTTTGTACTATAGGTCTTGGTAATTCTCTCAATTATTTTTTTGGTGGAAACTCTTAATTTGCCTTTGCTTTTAAAAGGTGTTTTCACTTGGCACAAAATTAAGAGTTGTACATTATTTTCCAATATGTTAAAGATGCCATTTTGTTTTCTCTCTTGCACAATTTTTGGTGTGAAATCACATGTTGGGGGGGGGGTTACCCTCTGTGGTATCTTTTTTTCTGTGCTACCTTTACAGTTTTCCTTTCTTATTTAGTTACCAGAAGTTTAAATATGTCCTATTAGATGTGCTTTAGTTTTTATTTGTCTTCCTTGTGTTTCTCTAAGCTTTTTGTATCTGCAGTTGTATTTCTTCCTACTTGAGAGAAACTCTTGGCTATTTACTTTTCAAATATTTCTTCTGCTCTGTCCTCTCTCTTCTTCTGGGATTCCAATTACAATTACATTAAACCATTTGACATTGTTCCACAGTCGTTGGATATCTATTGTTTTTTTCAGCCATTTTTTTTTCTTTTTATAATTCAGTATTGGTATTTTTCTTTGATCTACATTCACATACCTATCTTAGCAGAACTGAGTCTATTGATGAGTCTTGCTAATGAATTCATCTTTTATACCATGTTCTTTGTTTCTAACATTTCTATTTCTTTTATAGTTTCCATTTCTTTGCTAAAATTCTCCATCTCTTTGTGCATGTTGTTGACTTTTTCCAGTAATGCATTAAAATATTACACATAGTTGTTTTGATGACACAATCTGATAGTTCCAACACCTGAGTAATCTCTGAGTCTAGTTCCATTGATTGATTTTTCTTTAGACAATAGGTTGGTACATGTGTGTGCACACATTTGCTGCATGCCTGTGTCTTTTACTTTTTAAAAATTATTATTCTTGTTGTTGATTCTTAGACATATTGCACAGAACAATAGAGACTGAGGCAAATAGTATTTATGCTTGAAAATATTTATACCTCTTCTTCAGGCACATCATTATTATTGAGAGATTGGGTTAATCGACTCAGGAGTTAAGCTGAATTTGAGTTTTGTTGTTGCTAAGGCTACCTTCAGAGCACCATAAAATTTTGCCTCAAAATTTGTGCTTCACCCTCAGCTTTCTGTCATGCTGAGGTTCCTATTCCACAGAGGGGATCTCTCTTCACCCTTTGCCCTTTCTTTCTACCAGACTGCTGTTTCCTAGTACTTCGTGCTTAGTAGGCTGGTTGTGGGGAGGTTCTATGTTGTCTGGTCCAGCTAAGTATCACCCTTTGCCCTTTCTTTCTACCAGACTGCTGTTTCCTAGTACTTCGTGCTTAGTAGGCTGTTTGTGGGGAGGTTCTATGTTGTCTGGTCCAGCTAAGTATAGGTAGGCTCTGTGTGCCTGGGCGTTGGCATGGGATTCCTGTGTTTTGGCCTCTTTTCCACATGGGTGCCCAACTCTGCCTAGTACCTATATGGGTGATGTGCAGGTGAAAGATTTTTGCTCCTCTCCCAGTGGTGGAAGATCTCTAATAGTTCTATAGGATTTTAGGTAGAAGACTCTTGCATACTACTTCCCCATGGGTAGAGGATGTTTTTCCACACTTTGTTCAGCAGCACAGTCTTTATCTGAGTTTTGATGTAACAGGGTTTGCTGCTCTTTCTTTATTTAAGGCTATTGTCCATTGAGAGAAGAACCGAAGCAGGATATGAGGCTTCATGCCTTTCCTGCAGTGGTGGAAGATACCCTTCTATATACCTACAACACTGAAGGAAGCTCTGTCTGGACTCCTGACTTGCTCCCAGTCTATAAGTGAATGTAAACTTCCTTTGCATTTAGGCCTCCCAGTGGTCTATACTATAATGCTAGCCCACATTTAATTTTCATCAATCCATTAAAATTTTAGTTGATTTCTTCCTACCTACTTATATGGCTTCTATATAATTCTTCTATTGTCTGCTGTTGGTGACCAGACCCAGTGATCCATGTCTCCCTGGATAGACCTGTGCATCCTGTTTTAGACTACTCAGGTGTCCTACAACTTCAGCTCCCAGATAAATTAAATAAAAGGTATGAATTTTATTGTTCTCTTGCTTTTTCTTGTTCTTAGCATAAGAGCAATGATCTTTCCCCTCTCTACATTCTAGGATAAAGCCTTTACTGGTTTTTTACAATTAACTTTTCCTGTGTTAGAAATAATTGGCAATGATAGCATTGAAACATAACTCTATTGATTTATTTTATATATTTTTGGTGTTCATTAGTAATAACACTAAAACTGCCAGCTCTTACTTTTTAAAAAAAATACATAAATGCTTATGTAAACCTTTCTTATTTACATATTTCTTATTTCATTTGTTGCAGTGAAGCAAAATGTATATTTCTGGAAAAGGTAGACACAGTTTTTGGTGTGAGATCATTGAGAATAATACTTAACAGGCATGTTTTGTTATTCTCAATGTTTATTCAAGAAAGAAATAAAAAAAATATATGGTAGATACCAGAAGGCTTAAGATATATAGAGGAAATTGACCAATGTTGCCCAGAATAATCACAATTAGTGAGAAAGTAATGAAGTATGGATTTGAACTCATGTGGGAGAAAAGATTAGCAGAAAGCCTATAAGATCTGCAAAATATTTTCTATTTCTTTTTCTTTTCTTTTCTTTTCTTTTTTATCAGGGACAACTGGGAAAGAATAGGATGTTCTGGTCAAAGTCCCTTGTAAACTTACTAGCAGAAAGAATGCAGAGAGTGCTTATATGTGAAATGCTTTTAGCAGAATATATCTGGTTTATCTAGGTTGCTTATACATACAGGGCATAGTCCACTGGAAAATGTCACATAAACTATATAATTCATAAAGTATATTTAAAAAATGCTGTTCAGTAATCAAAATAGCTCCTTCTATAACAAGCATTGATTTGCATGTACTGCTTAGAGCACCACACATTTAATCAAAACCAGGATAGGTTCTACGGATCTGGGAGCTACACTCGTCACCTCAAACCTTTCCAAGTGAAAAGGAATGCATTGCCTGTGTTTTGCTACCACCCATATACTTTTAATTACTATTAAAGTTCAATATTGGGTAAGATATCTGATTCATGTGAATCAGATTTGGAAATCCAAACCATTTCTTTTTAATCTCAATAGATATCTCTGGTTTTAAAGTACATACATGTTCCACTATGTAATAATGCCTGTTTCTGCTTGGTTCATGATCAGAGTCTGAACAAGAATCATTGAGTCAAAATTCAGAATTCATGTCATTTTACCACGCAAATTCTTTAACCACGTTTAGGAAATAAATTTTTCTGTGCTCTGCATTTTGAAATACTACCATGTAACAATAGTGGTGGAAATTCCAAGAAACCAAAAATATCTGTGGGGCACATGTAAATACAAAAGGAAAGAAATAATATTTTATATTTTTGCAAAGAATGGTAGACAAAGAACATCAAGTAAATGACAGCGGGTTTTTCTCGTGTGTAAAGTATAGACATTGGCTATTTTGTGATCAGCTTTCAGTATCAGCAGCCACAGAAAACAAATCATTGTCCTAAGCACTTCTTTCTTTACGATTTAATTACATCAAAGATAATAGACACAAAAAACCATCATCTTTTTAAAACTTTTTACTGAAACATAATTGATTATACATACCTGTGGGGTACAGTGTTGAATATCAATACCTGTGTGCAATATGTGTTGCTCAAATCAAGATAATTACTATATTCAACCTTATATGCTGTAATTATTTTTTGGGGGGGGGCCTTAACCAATTTCTCAAATAACCTCTCTCCCCCTTTCCTACCTCTGTTGGCCTCAGTTCTATTCTCTCCTTTGAAAGTTCAATGAATTACTTTGATTGATATATCTTTCTTTCTTTCTCTCTCTCTCTCTCTCCACTTATGAGTAAGGACATACATGCAATGTTTCTTTTTCTGTGCCTGGCTTATTTCACTTAACATAATTTCCTCTAAAATTATCCATGTTGCTGCAAATAGCAGAATTTAATTCTTCCTTTTTGGTTGAGTAGTATTCCATTGCGTATATATACTATGTTTTCTTTATCTAGTTATCAGTTGATGGACATTTAGGTAAATTCCAACTCTTGCCTGTTGTAAATAGAGCTGCAATAAACATGGGAGTGCAGGTATCCCTTTGACATGATTATTCCCATTCCAGTGGGATTTTATGGAAGTTCTATCTGTAGTTGTTTGAGGAAACTCCATACTGTTTTCCATAATGGCTGTACTAATTTACAATCCCACCAACAGTGTAGGGGTGTTCCCCTTTCTCTGCATCCTTGCCAGCATTTGTTATTCTCAGTCTTTTAGATAATGGACAGTATAATTGGGATGAGATGATATCTCAATGTGGTTTTGATTTTCATTTCCCTGATGATTAGTGATGTTGAGCATTCTTTCATGTACCTGTTGGCTATTTGTGTGTCTTCCTTCGAGAAATGCCTATTCAGCTCCATTGCCCATTTTTAAATGGGTTACTTGTTTTTTTACTCTTACGTTGCTTGAGTTCTTTGTGTATTCTGGATATTAATCCCTTGTCAGATGCATGGTTTGCAAGTATTTTCTCCCATTCTTTATGTAGGTTTTCTTTTATATCTGTTAACTCTTTTGCTGTGCAGAAGCTTTTTAGTTTGATATAATACTACTTGTTTATTTTTTCTTTTGTTGCCTGTGCTTTTGTTCTTATTCATAAAGTCTTTGCCCAGTCTTACTTCCTGAGGTGTTTCCTCTATGCTTTCTTTTAAGAGTTTTATTGTTTCTGCTCTTATATATTTAAGTCTTTAATCCATTTTGAACTGATATTGGTATATGGCAAGAGGTATGAGCCTAGTTTCATTCTTCCACATATGGATGCCTGGTTTTCCCAGAAGCATTTATTAAAGAGGTAGTCTTTTCCCCAGTGTATATTCTTGTTGCTTTTGTCAAAGATTTGTTGGTTATAAGTATGTGGGTTGATTTTGGGTTCTCTATTCTGTTGCACTGGTTCATGTGTCTGTTTTTATGCCAGTGCCATGTTGTTTTGGTTATTATAGCTTTGTAGTATAGTTTGAAGTCAGGGAGTGTTATGACTGGCTTTATTTATTTATTTGTTTTCTTATTTTTGCTCAGGATTGCCTTGGCTATTTGGGGCATTTTTTTGGTTCCGTATGAATTTGAGGATTGTTTTTTATATTTCTGTGAAGAATGTCATTGGTATTTTGATGGGGATTGAATTGAATCTGTAGATTGCTTTGGATAGTATGAGCATTTTTACAATGTTTATTCTTCGAATCCAAGAGCATGGAATGTCTTTCTGTCCTTTTTATCCTCTTTAATTTCTCTCAGCAGTGATTTGTTGTTCTCATTGTAGAGATCTTTCACCCCCTTGGTTAAGTTTATTCCCAGATATTTTATTTATTTTTTATTTGGGTGACTATTGTAAATGGGCTTGCTTTCTTTTTCTGCTAGCTCATCATTGGAGTCTAAAAATGCTACTGATTTTTGGATGTTTATTTTGTACCCTGAAACTTTACTAAAATCATTTATCAGCTCTAAGAGTTTTTTTGGTAGAGTCTTTAGGTTTTTTCTATGTATACAATCATGTTATCTGCAAACAGGGACAGTTTGACTTCATCTTTTCTGATCTGAATGTCCTTTACTTTTTTCAATTGCCTGATTGCTCTTGTTAGTACTTCCAATACTATGTTAAATAGGACTGGTGGGCACCTCGACTTGTTCATCTTTCAGGTTGATATTGGTGGTGGGATTGTCATATATGGCTTTTATTGGGTTGAGATACCTCCCTTCTATACTTAATTTGCTGAGAGTTTTGGAATTTTTGAATCTTGTCAAATGCTTTTTATGCATCTATTGAGATAATC
>NW_007736200.1:38240-44184 GCF_000696425.1 Galeopterus variegatus | reverse complement strand
CAATACTATGTTAAATAGGACTGGTGGGCACCTCGACTTGTTCATCTTTCAGGTTGATATTGGTGGTGGGATTGTCATATATGGCTTTTATTGGGTTGAGATACCTCCCTTCTATACTTAATTTGCTGAGAGTTTTGGAATTTTTGAATCTTGTCAAATGCTTTTTATGCATCTATTGAGATAATCATAGGGGATTTTTTTCCTTGATTTTGTTGATGTGGTGAATCACATTTACTGATTTGCATATTTTGAACCACCCTTGGATCCCTGGTATGAATCCCACGTAATCACAGTATATAATTTTATTTGATGTGTTGCTTTAATCTGTTTGCTAATTATTTTATTGAGGATTTTTGTGTCAATGTTCATCTGAGATATTGGCCTGTACTTTTCTTTTTTTGATGTATTTTTGTCTGGTTTAGGTATTAGGGTGATGCTGGCCTCATAGAATGAGGTTGGAAAAATGGCCTTTGTTCCAATTTTATGTAATATTTTGAAGAGAATTGGTATCAATCTCTCTTTAATGGTTTTGTAGAATTCAGCAGTAAAGCCATTCAGTCATAGGCTTTTCTTTGTTGGGAGGCTGCTGATTACTGCTTCAATCTTGTTACTTGTTATTGGTCTGTTCAGGTTTTCTATTTCTTCTTGGTTCAGTCTTGGTGGAATGTACATGCCCCCAAATTTATCTATTTCCTCCAGCTTTT
Source organism: Galeopterus variegatus (assembly GCF_000696425.1). Taxonomy (NCBI): domain Eukaryota; kingdom Metazoa; phylum Chordata; class Mammalia; order Dermoptera; family Cynocephalidae; genus Galeopterus; species Galeopterus variegatus. Next base: position 43,480 of record NW_007736200.1, on the reverse strand, counting down.
CAAATTTGTTGGCATATAGTTGTTTATGGTAGTCTCTAATGATTCTTTGAGTGTTGCTCTGTGCTCAACCTAAGTGCAACCAATACTACATTTTGACCAGCTGGACCTTACCACCTGAGTCACCAGAATTCAAGAAATTTGTTTTCCAGAAAAAATAATAACCAGCCAATATTTTGACAATAGCTCTGGAAAACAACTGGTTTTCCTCTGTGAGTCAGAAGATCTTTTCAGTTGTCCTGAATAAAGTTCATATGAGAATCATGCTTTATCCCTGATGCCTTTAATTGGTTTCTTATCAGGGAAGAGGAAGCTTGCCACATTATATTTTTTAAACTTAGAATTTTTTTTCTTATAGTCTTTATGTATCAATCACTTAGGTCGTTAGAAAGAAAATACTAAAAAGCACTGTTGTTCTACAGAAAATAAAATAATTTGAAATCAAAAGACCAAACTGCTTCTACTTATTAGCTTTTTGATCACAATATAACTTCTCTCAGCCTTGCTTTTTTTAATCTGTAAAATGAGAAGAAAAGGTGTGGTTTGCTTATTCCATCAAGATGTGAAAATCAAATTAAAGAAAGTGCATGAAAGTCATGGTAACTGGAACATGTATAAACATGTTTCATCTATATAACTGTGTATTTCTAGTATCCTTTGAGTCTAGCATGCATTTTTATAATGTGTTTCTAAATTAGAGTTCTGACCAATAAATCATGCCTTCTCTTAGAATAAGGATGGCAAAGAGGTTTCATCTCCCATATCAACATGGTGAGTGATAGTGGCTGCTTAAAATACTATGCTGAGAAGTTTTAGATTTAATAGGAATAAAAATTGCTAATAACTAGTGATATCACCCATGGGGACCAGTATAGGAATGCAAGTAACCAGGGAGCATATTTGCATTGCATTAGCTTCTTTAAAGCTCAAGTCAATTATTCCAATAAACTAGATATTCTTTGCCAACCCAAGGACAACATTAACACAAGAACATAAAAGATGTACATTACTTAGCATCAGTCTCTACTCCCTGGCCAAGACAAACCTGGCATAGACTTATCAAGGTAATTAATAATATGATCTCTTTCTATAACCTTAATAAATTATTGAGGTCATTTTTTCTTTAATTTTGAAATAGAAAAGGAATGTTGGGCACTAGAGGGATCTAGGTGTGAATGTATTAAAAAGCAAGGTGAACATGGGTCCTCTGACCAGCAAGGTAAGTATCCCTCATTTTGTCTCACTCAAAGAAGAAAAATTTCCATGATCAAGGACTGTTTTCAGTAAAGGGATATGAATAGATGTTTGCATCTCCCTCCGAGAACGTCCTAACATGTTGTCAGAGATGATGAAGGAAAATTAAAATCACTGTCTTTTTCATAATTACAAATTATTCTTAATGTATGTCAGAAAGACAGATCCTGAGATGTTTTTCCCCAAAGTGATGGTTTGAGGAAAAAGTATGACAATGTGCAATTTGGGCAATTAGCTTTTAAAATGACTTATAAAAAGTAGCCCATATTATTATATAGATAAAGACCCTGTGGATGCCAGATCATAGATATTAATTGATTCCAAAAGATCTCGTTGATACACTTGCCTTATCAACAATTCATTCATTGACCCATTTATTTATTTAACAATTAATATTAGAGCACTGTATATAGATAAAGACCCTGTGGATGCCAGATCATAGATATTAATTGATTCCAAAAGATCTCGCTGATACACTTGCCTTATCAACAATTCATTCATTGACCCATTTATTTATTTAACAATTAATATTAGAGCACTGTGTGCCAAGCATTGTGCTAGATAATGGTAATACAACAGTAATTTAGACAAGCATAGTTCCCTAGCTTCATTTACATTCTAACAGAGAAACAACCATCAACTGGGTAAATACATTTGTTGTGACTGCTACAGAGTATAGTGTAGTGTGCTAAAAAGATCATAATAGGAAACCTTAATTCTGTGAGATTAGAGAAAGTAAAGCCCAAAAAATTTACAGTGGCTAGATGTGTGAGGGTGAAGATGCAGAAAATAATTTCTACCTGAGAGGAACTGAATGTTCAACACAGCTAACTGAGCCAGCCAACCTAGATTTTAAGAAAATAAAGATGGGTAAGTAGGTTAGTTAGAAGCTGAATCACCCAGAGTGATGTGTGTGTGTGTGTGTGTGTGTGTGTATACATATATATTTTATTTTTTAATTTACCAATATACAACGTATTTGATTTTCATGTCTCTTTACCAGTTTCTCCTTATGATGTACATTTTTGATGCTGGTATCTTTTGTATTTTCACCCCCTCCCAAGACTAGGATATTTGTGTCTCTTATCCCTAGGTTAACTTCAGAAGTACAATCCTCTCATATGTATTCTCCCTGTTTCCTGACACCTCCTCCCTCCTCAGGTTGATTTTCATGTCTCTTTACCAGTTTCTCCTTATGATGTACATTTTTGATGCTGGTATCTTCTGTATTTTCACTCCCTCCCAAGACTAGGATATTTGTGTCTCTTATCCCTAGGTTAACTTCAGAAGTACAATCCTCTCATATGGATTCTCCCTGTTTCCTGACACCTCCTCCCTCTTCAGTAATGAGTCATTAAACCATCATCTACAGCAAGAGTCCAAAAAAACTTTTCCACATTCTCATGGGATAATGGTAGCTGCTTAGAAATGTATCCACACATCCTGAAAATACATACAGATCATCAAAGAGAGAGTAATAAAACCCTCACTAGAGACAGTCCATGTCCAATGACTGGTTGACATGGTAATAGAAAGATGTCAAGTTGAGACAAGTCTAGAAGACTTTTGCCAGCGTCAGAGCTCTCTGTAGGGTCAATTGAGGTGTTCAGTGAGATCGACTCACAGCCCAGCTTCTTCCTCTGGTCAATCCTGCTTCTTTCTTTTCCTTTCTGGAAGTGGCGAACCCAAGTACTCTTTAATAAGCCTCTTGCAAGATAATCTCTGTGCTATGCACTGAATTGCATCCTCCCCAAATTCATCTGTTGAAGCCCTAACTCCAAATGTGACTGGATTTGTAGACAGGGCTTTTAGGAAGTAGTTAAGGTTGGATGAGGTCATAAGGGTGGGGTCCTAATCTGATAGGACTAGTGACCTTATAAGAAGAGGAAGAGAGAGAGAGAAATCTGCAAGCATTAGGACAAAGGAAAGGCAGTGAGCACACAGAAAGAAGATGGCCGTCTGCAAGCCAGAAAAAGAGCCTTCATCAGAACCCAACAATATTGCCACCCTGATCTCAGACTTTCAGGCTCCAGAAATATGAAAAAATAAATTTCTGTCATTTAGACCACCCAGTCGATGGTATTTAGTTATGGCAGCCCATGCTGACTAATACACTCCATCTCAGCATCTGCTTCCCAGGAAACCCAATATGCAACAATAACCCTTTACATCTCCACTGATTACATATCAGGACAATTCCTTGGACTCAAATAAAAATGATAGAACCCATTGAAACAAATGAATTATATTCCTAAAGATTCAACTTTTGGAGTTGAAACTTGGGCTTTCTATTTAGAAAGTATCTTCTCAGCCTGAATTACTCCAAGAAGATAACCGCTGGGTGAACAAAAAGCTATTCATCATATTCATGATGTGGGAAGATGGTGCCGCTGGTCCTCTACTTTCTGGCAGGTGGAAATGGAGAGATTGTCATTTACACTACATCGTGTTCCCAGTGCTGCTGAATCACTTGAAATTCCAAACACCTGCGTTGTCTCCCTTAAGGCTTCTTACCATCAGAATGCAAGACACTGCAGAGCTCTGAGAAAGGTGATAAGAAGAGCCCACTGAGCCAAGAAAACAACAAATAACTTTGTAGAAGCCTCTGGAAATTTACCATTTTCCAATCAAAGCCTTGTCTGCTCTGAGCAGAACTAAGTCTTTCATTCAAAATTATTAGCGGAGGGTAAGGTGTTTACTAGAATACAGGAAAATCTGAACCTTGCCTTGTAATCATCACTTCCTCACATGGAATTTCTAAGGCATATTTACACAAGGACCAATACCACAGAGAAATAAAACACCAATTCCTCATAAAAGCTGGGTTAGCACCTGATGCTATAATAAAGACTCTCTGGTGCTGGTAAATTAAGTGGACTCAGTTGAGACTGGAACCTGAAACAGTATTTCCATTTCCACTGTAAACCCAAACCCAGATTTTAGGATTGTATGTTCTCTAGTTAGAAGCAAGGAAAAAAGAAATAAGAGAGATGTCACAGAGCCTGAGCATACTTCTGCTCGTGCTGCTGCCTTTGTCTGGAAGGTCGTCTTCAAACAATTCTCTACACCACACCCTTGAGAAATCTCCACTTGCCCTCAAGACTGTCCTGAGTAGACAGTACCTGACTTTTGCAGACAGAGTAGTTTCCTCCTTACTTTATGCCTTCCACCTTAAATATGTCCTTAATGTACATTTCATCTTCTTTATCTTTATTTATTCAGTTCTTTTAATCACTGAAAGATGAGTTTCTTGGGGGCAAGGGACCAGGACCATGTCTTGCTTACCTGTCAGAGGAGTCTAACACAGGACCTGACAAATAACAGGTGTTGTATATACAGGTCCCTGAATTCACACATCATCTTGCCCCAACCTTTCTTTCCAGCCTCAAATCCCACAAAACCCACCATCCCTTCTCTTACCCAAATTGTCCTATTTTATTTACAACAAACAACTCACTGACCTGCAAACATGCCGTGTGCAGGCAGCCACACCTCAAGCTTTTGCTCACGCTGTTTCCTGTGCCTGAAATGTTTTATCATCGTTTCATACTATAAGAAACATCTACCTCTGAAATCTTACTTAATTCCACTTCTTCCTCACAATCTCCACTCTGCTTTCACAACTCTCGTTGATGCCTTTTTTCCACGAGCACCATACTTTGTCTGTACCTGTTTCCATTCTTTCCTGGGTTACAAACCTTTTGCAGGCAGGATTCAAGCTGTACTTCCTTCTCTGCGCAAGGGCACTCAGACCAATACATGGCTCCCTGCGTCTGTCCCCACTGAATCTATTCCACCTTTTGTGTTCTCTACACTGCAAATCTGGACAGCATCTTAACCTCCTCATCAGTTACCATTCTCTATTTTCTCGAATCGCTATATTCACTATTATTTCCCTAGCTCAATGCCTTCCCATTTTTCTTTTCTTTAGAGAACTGTATTCTCGGGCTGGCCCGGTGGCGCACTGGATAAGTGCGCCGCTTGGGAAG
>NW_007736200.1:10025-37240 GCF_000696425.1 Galeopterus variegatus | reverse complement strand
GAGGCGCGGGAGCAACACCGAGGGTTGCGATCCCGTTGCCGGTCCCCGGTCCGGTACGGGCGCAACACTGAGGGTTGCGATCCGTTGCCGGACACGAAAAAAGACAAAAAAAAAAAGAACTGTATTCTCTTCCAGTCATCTCCTTGCCTGTAGTTTCACTCACTTTCCCAAGGATCTTTATTCTACTCTAAACTCTTAACCCTGAAGGCAGAGGCTCTATTTTACTTATCTTTTTTTATCATTAAACAAAATTTCTAAGAGCCTACTGTGTGCCAGGCTCTGTGCTAGCTTCGAAGATAGAAATACAAGTAAGACTCAGTCCTTAGCACATTGTTTGACGTATTGTTGGATTTTCAGAAATATTTATGGAATGAGTTAATGAAAGAAGAAATGAATGATTTTTTAAATGCATGAATCAATATCTTTTTCTTACATAAAATCCCTCTGTGAGCCACATTTATATGGTCAATTGACTTTCAACAGTTAGCACAGGAATTCAATAAATCATCAGCTGAATTCCATATTTAAAAAAATTAATATTTACCCTCATATTATACAGTCAAAAAACCTCAAAATGGATTATAGACCTAAATGTAGAACCTAAAGACAATAAAATGCTTAGAAGAAAACAGAAGAAAGTCTCTGTGACCTTGGGATAGGCAAAGGCTTCTTAGATATGACACAAAAAACACAAAACATAAGAAGAAAAAAAAAATAGTAAGCTAGATTTTTGCACTTCAAAACACCATAAAGAAAATGAAACTGTAAGCCACAGGCTAGTGAAATATTTACAACACATATATCAAAGGATTTGTATGAAGAATATATAAAGAACACCAAAAACTCAACAATAAGAAGGCAAACAACTTCATTAAAAATGGACAAAAGATTTGAACAGACACTTTACAAAATACAGTAAGCATATAAAAAAAGGACTGACATTGCTAGGTCTCAGGAAAATGCAAATTAAAAGCACAATGAAATACCACTACACATCCATTAAATTTGATGAAAATAAAAAGGCCAAACATACCAAGTATCAACAGGTGATAGAGCATCCAGAACTTTCACATATTGCTGCAAAAGAATAAAAGCACTCACTGTAGAAAAGTTTCTTAAAGGTTAAAAAGTTAAAAGTAAAACAGAACATAAAAAGTTATGACACAGACATTTCTATTCCTGGTATTTACTTCAGAGAAATAAAAACATGTCTACACAGACTGATACATAAATGTTCATAGTAGCCTTATTAAGTAACTTATTTATTAAGTAGCAAAAAACTGCAAAAACATGAATGTCTATCAACAGGAGAATGGATAAACAAATGTGTTTTCATACAATGCAGTGGAATAGTACCTAGCAATTTAAAGGAACGATCTATTGATACTTGCAACAACATGGATGAACCTCAAAATCATCACACTGAGTAGAAGAAGCCAAGCACAAATGAGTGCATACTATGTGAATTCATCTATATAAAATTCTAAAAAAATGGAAACTATTGTGGCAGATAGCAAGTCGGTGTTTGCCTGGAGCAGAGTGGAGGGAGTGATGAACTACAAAGGGCATGAAGAAACTTTTGGAATGATAACACATATTTATTTTCTTGATTGTGGTGATGGTTTCAATGGGTGTATAAATACTTTAAAACTCATCAACTTGTACACTTTGCATACATCAATTTACTGTACTTTAAATATACCTCAGCAACGTTGGGGGGAAAACCCTAGTGGTTCTTTATCACCAAAGAGTAAAGTAAAATCCAGGTCACAGGATATTCATAAGTCAGCCCCCTGCCTCCCTCAGGCCTTGTTGGCCAGGCATCTCCCCCACATATTACCACTGAACTGCCTCTCTGCCTTAAACACTTCTTTTCCTTGTCACTTGTTGGGTAGTAAAATCCAGGTCACAGGATATTCATAAGTCAGCCCCCTGCCTCCCTCAGGCCTTGTTGGCCGGGCATCTCCCCCACATATTACCACTGAACTGCCTCTCTGCCTTAAACACTTCTTTTCCTTGTCACTTGTTGGGTAGATGCTTTTTCATAGTATGTATCCTCTCCAGAACACTCATTCATACTGTTGTGCCCCTGAAAAATAACTATTCATCTCTAAAAACTCATCTCAGTGCCTGACATACAGTAGTTGCTTAATAAGTGATAGAGAGTTAATCATTCAATTATCACTGTAGTTAATCACTCAACAATTCATTAGTACCACCTCTATTCCTTGTACCGGTTACCATCCTCTATTGCTTTACATTGGGTCCCAAGCCTTTTTCCCTTCTTGTGAACTCCTTGGAGATGATGGTAGCAGAATTTCAAGATGCCTACCCCCCACCAAGGTTCGTATCCTGTGTGCACACAGACCTTCTCCCAGTTATTCAAATGCAAATCTTGGTGTTGCTATAAAGAGAGCTATACAGATGTAATTAGGGCCCAAATCAATTGACCTTAAGATAGGTAGATCAACCAAATGGCCCTGACCTAATCATTTGAACTCTTTAAGAGCAAAGACTTTTCTCCAGCTGATGGCAAAAGTGGAAGCCATAGATTTGAAGTATGAGAAGGATTCAATGCACGACTGTTGACTTAAAGATGGGAGACACAAAATAGGAAGAAATGTAGGTGAGGTGTAAGTGCTGAGAGCAGTCCCTGCCTCACAGCCAGCAAAGGAATGGAGACATCAATGCTACAACCCCAAGGAACCAAATTCAGCCAACAACCTGCATGAAGGTGGGAGCGGATTTTTTCCTGGAGCTGAGAGCTCAGGCTGGCTGACACTTCCATTTCGGCCTTGTAACACCCTGAGTAGGGAGACCGTTCGGGCTATTCTAGCTTTCTAAACTACAGAACTGCTAGCTAATAAACAGATGCTTTAAATCTTGAAATTTCCATCAATTTGCTGCACAGCTACATAAAAATAATACAGAACTGGGGCCGGCCCGGTGGCGCACTGCGCTAGTGTGCTGCTTGGGAAGCGTGGCAGCGCTCCCGCCGAGGGTTCAGATCCCACATACAGACCGGTTCCTGCTCACTGGCTGAGTGAGGAGTGGGGGCAACACCGAGGGTTGCGATCCCGTTGCCGGTCCTGGTCTGGTACGGGGGCGACACTGAGGGTTGCGATTCGTTGCCGGACACGGAAAAAGACAAAAAAAAAATAATAATAATACAGAACTGAAATAACATCTTATTATCTTTATAGTACTTCGGCTTCTCATGTAATAAGTCCTGAAACCTGTTTTTAAGAAAGAATAAAAAGAAGGATGAGAAGGAGAGAGGGAAGCAGAAATGAAGGTAAGAAATGCAAAGGAACAAAAGAGAAGAAAAAGACAAATATTTTCGCTTCCCAAACAGTGGCTTTCGACCTCAGCTATGCACTATCATCTTATGAGGCGCTCTAAAAAATACTCACACCTGGGTCCCACCCCCAGCAGTTCTCATTTAATGAGCCTCGGTGTGGCCTGGGCATCAGGGTTTTTAAAATCTCCCCAGGTGATCCTAACATGCAGCCAATGTTGAGAACTACTGCTAGGGTCACCCTTATGTGACTTGATGCTCAGGGAACTGTAACTGAGCCAGGACTTCGGTGGATTAAAGCCCCTGTGGAGATTTGCTGGATTCTCAAGGTCAACCTCTAGAAAGCTCTCAGTTCCCAACTGTATCTTATTCCACAGCTATCTCTTCCCAGGACATTAATGGGCCTCACTTCAGGAGATACACATTCATTCTTCCCTCCAATCACAGTTTCCTTAGTTTAGATTTAAATAATAATTCCTTGGTATTTTAATAATTTCTCAGCTTCATTCACATTATAGTCTTCTTCTTTTTTTTTTTTTAAAGATGACCGGTAAGGGGATCTTAACCCTTGACTTGGTGTTGTCAGCACCACGCTCACCCAGTGAGCAAACCGGCCATCCCTATATGGGATCCGAACCCAGGGCCTTGGTGTTACCAGCACCGCACTCTCCCGAGTGAGCCACGGGCCAGCCCTGGCTCACCCAGTGAGCAAACCGGCCATCCCTATATGGGATCTGAACCCAGGGCCTTGGTGTTACCAGCACCGCACTCTCCCGAGTGAGCCACGGGCCAGCCCTATAGTCTTCTTCTGAAGATAGGATTTTCTCTGCTGGGTTTCCAACTGCAGTTCAAAGACAGAATTTCACTGCTCTGATTAGTAAAGGTGAATGTCATTATCTGGGTGCTATACTGACTTACCAACAAGACCCAAACATCTTTCTCAGTTTTCTAAAATAATTAATTTAATTGCTAATCAAAGTCGTTTGAGGTAGGGCTGTATAACGGAAAAATGTCTACTGGGATTCTGAGCTCCAATTCTGGTTCTGCCCCTTGTTAACTGTGTAATATTGGCAAGATAGTTAACACTATTAATGGCAGTTTGTCATCACTGAAATGGAGCAGTCTATATTTATCTCAGAGAATTTTTATTAAACTCATAGTATGGTTATGTGAAGGTTGTGAAAGTTTGTTACAGCAGCTTAAATGTATCTGTGTGTGTGTGTGTGCAAATGCGTGTGTGTGAATACACATATACATAAATTCAGATTCAACAAATCCACTTGAGATATGTTTCTGGCACTCTGCTGGGAATTTATTTTAGAAAAAAATGTAAAATATTTTAACAAGTGTTTTTCTTGGCATGGGTGAGAAAGATGGATCAGTAGGATGCTCTAAATAGCATGAAAATATATATCTATGTGCTGTTAATTCTTAACTTCATCTGGTCTTTCAAAGATATCTGAGAGGGAAGAGGGACAGGGCATTTACACACGTTTTAAACAAGTCTCTTATGGCACATATTCACAGGTGTCAGAAACCAGGCAGTTGTCTAAATTAATAATCTTATTAAAATGCAGAGCAACCATGTGAAGCAGATATTTTCATTCCCGTTTTTGCTAATGAAAACATTGAAACAGAAAGATGAATTTGAACTTGATCAAGGGCATGCTCTTGGTAAGTCATAGGGCTGAGACTTCAACTCAGGATTCTTTGGCCTGCCAATAAAACCAGCATACATAGTTTGGGTCGCCACACCTTGTATTGGGATAATATCAAATTGTAAATAATAAAACCAATTCAGCACTACCGTTGAGGCTGAGAGGGGATGATGACAACATCGTGCAATAGGGAATTCTCCATTCCTAGCATGAAACCTAGTAGGCAAAGACACCAGTAGCTGGGAGCCAATTGCCAGGAGGGGGCAGAGTTCCATGGGAGAAGAATGGACCACTAGGGGCAACTGAAAGGAAGACTGAATTGAAAGGCTCTTAGGACATGCTAGATCTTTTTGTTGTTGTTGTTGTTAGTCCTATATGCTACTGCAATGGTTCTCAAGCTTAAGGATGCATCAGAATCCCCTATAGAGCTTATCAAAACACATACTTTGGGTCTTACTCTCAGAGTTTCTGATTCTGGGTCTGAGTGAGGCCAGAGGACTTGCATCTAACAAATTTCAGTGATGTCGATGTTGCTGATCTGGGGATCATATTTTGAGAACCACTGTACTAGAAATACATATCTGTGTCTCATACTACCAGCAGTTCTCTGTGGAGACCCAGGTCACTGTTACATAGAGTGTAGCAGAATTTAAGAGTGTGAGCACTGTATCTAGATTGTGTTGCTTCAAAGGCCATGCTATAATTTACCAAATGGTTGACCATAGGCAATTTATTTATGTGTGATTAGCTAGATAGATGATAGATAGGTAGCTAAACAAAGATATTGATATACATAGCACATAGCTTGGCACATATGAAACCAAGAGCTAATCATCATTATGCATCATATGGAAGGTTTATGGTATAGTGGACATAGAGATGCCCACCGAAATCCCTCATCAAGGAGTACTTGTTCCTCATTTGTAGGGAATGCTGCCAGCAGACTCGCTCCAGCTGCCAGTTTCTTCAGGGATATCTTCAGCTGAAGAGAGCCACCTCCTCCAAGGTCACATCCTCCCAGGGCAGCTGCATTCATGACTGTCGAGGCACAGATATTAAGGCCTGGTCATGTTGGCCCGATGCAGGACAACTCTGACAGCCACATCAGTCCAGAGCTTCCTGTGGGGTCAGCTGAGGCTGCCCAGTCTCCTGCCTTTGCTCAGTCCTGCTTCCTCCCTTCCTTTCCATAGGGATTGGTCCCAAGAACCCTCCCACCTGAACATACTGTGCACAAACCTACATCACAGAGTCTGTTTCCTGGAAAACCCAACCCTCTCCATTTTAAGATTTTTGAGGACAAAGTTGTGGCATTTGGGGGAAGGTGCACAACATAAAGTCAAAACTATAAGACCCAATATTTGAGTTTGATGTTGGATTTAGTAAAATGTTCTAAATAACAATAGCACCCTTTCATAGTTTCTTAGTAGGTGTCATGGGTTGTTGCATTTAATCACCACAAAATACCTATAAAGTTGTTATTATCACTGATGTAGAGATAAGGAAACAGAGATTTATGGAAGTTAAGCAACTTTTATCCACATCATGTTAAGTAACTGACATGAATGAAACCTGGGAGTTTCTGACTCTGAGGATTTTTGCCTCATACAACTTAATTTTCTGTTCTGTTTTTCTATTAAAGGAATAAGAGAAGCAACATTTTTCACAAGGTGAAAGATGTGGGGCTTAGAGAAGCTGTCCTGATTCAAGCAAGTAAAGCCCTGCCTGGAAATCTCCTGTCTCTCTTACAAAAGAAATTGTTGTTTAGCCACATGGGACTTAGGTAATCACTGTTGCTAGGAACCCCTAAGATTAGGCAGGACTCTCCTGGATGCACAATCTGGGAAGGGTGGGCTCTGCTATTCATGAAGGGGTGATATTTGACAAGGATCCAGGATCTGTGCACTTTTTGACCAGCCACATGCTGCTCACTCAAATTCCAAAATAAGATACTAGAAGGTATACTCCAGGCAAATGCACACATTTTATTACACTGTGGGACATTGGTCTCTGACTTCAAACGGAAACTCTAGCATTGTTGAGGAACGGCGACAGCTTTAGTTTACAATGGGCAGATCTGAGTGGCCCAGATCAAAAGCAAGACTGTGGTCTCTTTGGCACCTTAACCCAGGTCCACAACCGAATATTAGTCCTCTAAATCTTACCTCTCCAGTGGCATGCAGAGACAACGGAAGATAAACCCAAAGAAAAACCTAAAATGTGGGGCTACTGACTGTGTTCTCCTCCCACTCCTGCACAACTGACCATAGTAGTATATTCTAGGCTCAGTTTATTTTTTTCTATTAGTTATATAGCAGGAAAGCAGTATTTCATCATATTTCCATGTGATCCCTGGGCAGGCAAGAGAAAGAAAGAATTCATGGAGATGAGACCCCTCCCTCCAAAAGAGACTCCCCATAGAAAACTGAGCTTTTCAATAAATCTTTTGTTCAAAAGTTCTACCCCCAAGCACCATGACCCAATAATGTACTTGAACTTGACTCTCCCATATTGGCAGTCCTCCTTAGGGAGAGGACAGGTGCTGTTTCAGTAAGATCCGGAAGAAAGCAACCCCACAGGTGACAGAAGTACAGGACATATCGCTGCCAAGTGGCAAGAAGCAGAGGGCCTCACTTTTTGGAAAAAAGTGTGTTTGACTTGATTTCAGGGTGGACTTGTATTTCTATTTTCCCAGTGGGTACTGACCTCTCCCCTGACCTCTAACTCCCCTTCCTTCTCCCTCCTTTCTTCCCTCTCTCACTTTCTGTTTCTTCCTTGCTTCCTTCTATCTTTCCTTTCTTCTTTCTTTCCCATCACCAGTTCACTCCTCCCAAAAGCACTAACTGAATATCTCTGAGAGGAAACACTGTGTAGAGGTTAAGACTGGAGTTAGAGTAAGAAGAAAACCTGCTTCACAAATTTAATGTGGGACCTGGGGCAAATAACTTAGCCTGGCTGACTCAGTTTCCTTATCTGACAGATGCAGAAGATAATTGTGCTACCTACCTCCACTGGTTGCTTGGAGGATTAAACAGGCGAATATGCATAATGTAGTACAGTGCCTGGCTCACAGAAATCAGTCTAAGTTGGTATTTATGAACATCATTTTGAATATAATAGTAGCAGTGGTATTGCTATTACTGACCTGGCACTGAACTAGACACTGATGGTACAAAGGTGAGTAAAACACAGAGGTGACCTTATGAAGCTTCTTTCTCAGTCCCTCCATGACAACTCTCAGACAGCACAATTGTCTCACTGGCGAAAGAAGCTATTTTATAATTCATCAGTGATTCTCAGTCCTTATGCATCAGAATAACCAATAGTGCTTCAAAACTAGCTTTACCGGAGCTCTGTATCTCCTCACTCCACTCGCTTGGAATCTGATTCAGTAGTTCTGGGGTGGATCCAGGAATTGTTATTTTTAATAAGGATCAGTGATTCTCAGTCCTTATGCATCAGAATAACCAATAGTGCTTCAAAACTAGCTTTACCAGAGCTCTGTATCTCCTCACTCCACTCCCTTGGAATCTGATTCAGTAGTTCTGGGGTGGATCCAGGAATTGTTATTTTTAATAAGCTCTATGAGTGATTATAATGCAGACTCACAGAGGCCACCAGGAGTTGACCAAACCAGTGTGGGTAATGAATCTAAATATCTGGGTGGCAAATTTAACAAATTTAACACTCATTTTTATTGTTGTGGCTGTATTTGGTAAGCTCTTTGGTCATGAGATATTACAGTGTATGGGCTTTGGTGTCCAAAAGACTGGGCTTATTTTCCAACTGTAATACCTGTTAAGTCCCTACTCATCTGTGAAATGGGAATAAGAGTAGGATCTATGTCATAAGATTGTTATAAGGATCAATATGTGTGTGTGTGTGTGTGTGTGTGTGTACAGCCCTCTAAGGTGACATCAGAGAGGTAGGCAGAGTTCCATTCACATAAGGCTGCATAATCTGAATGTTTGTCCCCTTCAAAGCTCAGGTGGGAACTTGATTCCAAATGTGGCAATGTTGAAAGGTGGGGCCTTTAAGAGGTGATTGAACCATGAAGACTATGCTCCCATGAATGGATTAAACCATTCATGGAGTAATGGGTTAATGTTTTAATGGATTATTATGGGTGTGTACTGGTGGCTTTATGAGGAGAGCAAGTGAGCATGTTAACAAGCAGTCTCACCCAGCCCTTGTTATGATACACTGCATTGCCACAGGACTCTGTACAAAGGCCCCACCAAGAAAGCCTTCACTGGATGTGCCTCCTGGACCTTAGACTTCCTGGCCTCCAAAACTGTATGAAATAAATTTCATTTCTTTATAAATTACTCAGTTTCAGGTATTCTGTAATGAGTGACAGGAAACAGACTAATATAAGGGCCTTGTAGGACATAGAATGCATTTGGATTTTACATTTTTGGTCATTACTATTATTACTACATCTAAAAGACTGTGTATAAAAAATCAGGGATTCTAGCCGAAAAAGAAATAAACATGTTTCTCCCAATGGAGTAAGATTGCATTTATAGCAATTAAATAATTCCCTCCAACTGTTTGACAAGGTAGATAGGGGGAAGATCTTACTTTAAAAGGGCCAGCTGCATCTCTTAAAAATCTACTGAATGCATGAATAATTTAAACACAAAAGTGGGGCATAGCAGTTCCCATCTAACCTGCAATACATCCCTCCTGCCAGTGCCCCCTACACACACTGCCAACCCACCTGTGTTTGGCACATTTCCATGGTAACTGTTATGCTGTTTAACTGATGAACTGTGCTGTTAATATGATGATTTAACACCTTCCACGTGGGTTAAACTGGATACAAAAAGCTGCAACAGTTTAGTCATGTAGGATACATTTTACGGAATTTTCAGTAGTTTCACCAAACCACATTTCTTCATAATTTTTAACAGATTTATTTCTGAAATCAAGAGTTTAGCTCAGAATGGTACTTGAAATGTGCCTTTCTCCCAGGGGAATTTTTTTTTTTTTCAATATGGCAGTCTGGCTTTAGGCATGTTCTCACCCCTTAAAGAGAGTAGTGATGAGATATAGCCAGAGGCCTGGCAGAAGGTGTCAAGATTGCAGATGTACAACCAAGAGTCTGATGCTAATGAAATATGGATGGGAAAGAAGTTGAAAGTATTTACCAAATAATGGTATTAAGACTGGTTATTTCAAAAGCGCTTGGGAAACATTGAAAAAGTACGGATATTCAGGGCTCATCTCCTGATTCCATTGCCCTGGAAGGAGGCTGAGAAATCTATATTATTTCAAAGCTTCCCAGGTTATTCCAATCTCTTCCACTTTGGTAACCACAGCCTTTCAGCAACATATACTGAAGTATGGTCCCCAAACCACTTGCATAGGATTTCCACCCAGGGAATCTGATAAAAATTCTGATTTTTGAGCCCCATTTCTGCCCTAGTAAATCACAAAGAAGGGCTATAGCATTAGGAATCTAAATTTTTAATGAGCATCCCCTGGGGGAGTCTTACAAAATTTAGAAATTTTGCCCTAGAGTTGGATTAATTCAATACCCTGCTTTTAGAATTGAGTACTAGAAACCCAGAAAAATTAGGTGACTTGCCCAAAACACACATTCAGTGACAATGTCCAGTCCTTGTTGGATATTTCAGGAAAGTGACTCATTTGTGTTTAAAAACATTTAATAAGCAAGTATGTGACTAGCTGTCTTTAGCTGCAGCACGGAAGAATAAAGGAACTAGATGTAGGTCTGCTTCACAAGGAGCTCAGAAAAGACAAACTTAGAGAGGCAAGATATACTATAAGAAAACAGGCACACACTTAAGGCAGTATGAGATTACCAACATTTGTAATTCCGCAAAATAGTTTCAGTGGTCTGAATGTTTATGCTTCCCCCATCAAATTCACAGTTAAAAACCTAACCCCAAGGTGATAGTAGCAAGATGTGGGATCTTTGGTAGTGATTAGATCACGAGGGTGGAGACCTCATAATTAGAATTAGTGCCCTTATAAAAGTAGGTGAGGGAGCTAGTGTGCCTCTTCTACCACCTGAGGACACAGCGAGAAGGTGCCATTTCTGTGAACCAAGAGGTGGGTCCTCACCAGACACCAAATCTGCTGGTGCCTTGATCTCAGAGTTCATAGCCTTCAGAACTGTGAGAAATAAACATTTGTTTTTTATCAACCACCTAGTGTATGATATTTTGTTATAGCAGCCTAAATGGACTAAGACAGTTGTCATGTAGGATTTCTGAGGAGAAATGGATCAGTGAGAGCTTAGTTAGTCTTGGAAGGCTTCCTGGAGGAAGTGATACTTGGGCTCAGTTTTTTTTTATTTTTATTTTTATTTTTTGTCTTTTTGTCTTTTTCCGTGTCCGGCAATGGATCGCAGCCCTCAGTGTTGCCCCCGTACCGGACCGGGGACCGGCAACGGGATCGCAACCCTCGGTGTTGCTCCCGCGCCTCTCTCAGCCAGTGAGCGGGAACCGGTCCGTATGTGGGATCCGAACCCTCGGGCGGGAGCGCCGCCGCGCTTCCCAAGCGGCGCACTATCCAGTGTGCCACCGGGCCGGCCTCAGTTTTTGGTTAAGTAGAAAAGTAAGAACAGTCACATACTCCACATGTGGGAAGTGCAGGAACAAAGTGATATAGGCCTAGATAGAGATCAGGATGAAAACTTGATGAGCTACTTTCAGAAATGTGCCAATTAGTCACCTAAGAATATCTGTTCTGTCTCCTTTATTTCCTCATCTGTAGAATGTAAGCCTTGAATGAGATTATGCATGAATATGCATAACAAAAACCACTTTACGGGACATTGACAAGTGCAGGTGCTGCCCTCTCCTCCTTCAAGATGAGCGAGACAATCACACATAATGCGAAATTATGATTTTTCTTTTTACTCTATATGCCAGAAAGAAAATGGTCTGAGAGTCATCACCACTCTTACCAAATGTTCTTGAAATGGCTACAGCAAACTATTTTATTACTTTTTAAATATTTTTTATAATATGACTATGTGTGTGAGCTTTCTGAATTAGCATCTTCAAAACTTAGATACACTTGGCTTCTTGAGTAATTCCTTCAAGACTCAAAATTAAATGATGAGTTATGACCAAAACACTCCAGTACTAAAAAATGTTTATTGGATATATGTGCCTAATACACACACACACACACACACACACACATATACATATATGAAACATAGGAAAGTTGAGTGCTACGATCAGGATCACATTGCCAGGAAATGTGTAAATACATATACCTATTATATATATAATTAAATATATTTAAATATATTATATTAAGTACAATTACATTAAGTTACACTTTTTAAAAAAATTGCACAGATAAGACATTTTGATATTTGTCATTTGCTGATTCCTATACGATCTCCTCAACCAATTCAGGTATTTGTTTCCTTTAGATTTTACCATCAGTTTCCTTCCCAATAAGAAGATTCTGGGATCTAGAAAATAATAATGTCAGCTACTGGAAATGCCTAAGGGGACATGTGTAACCTTCAGATCACTTTAGACCCTCAAAGCAGCAGGTGTAATAAAAAGTGCAGGGGCTCTGATGTCTGATAGAACTTGACTTGAAAGCTGGCTCTGCCAAACTTCCTGACAATGTGTGTAAGAAAAGGAAAATAATACATGTTATAGAGTTGTGATGCCAGGAATCATTCCCCTGCAGCACAATACTGGTACTCAATAAATAAGTGTAAAAGAGAGAGAGAAAGGAAGAAGGGAGGTGGGCAAAGGAGAGAGAGATAGTAACCAAAAGCTCTTCAGGGACCTTCAAAAAAGTAAAAGACAGCAGAGATCATTAAGGAGATTTTAGAAGATTTTATTGATGACATTGACATTGCATCAATCAGATCGCAGAAGTTAGACAAGGACCCTGGCTAGTCTAAGCCTGACTAAGAGACAGGATATTTCACAAAGCTTTTCTAGTACTGCAGTGCTTTATCTAGGCCACTGCCTTACAATACCATGGCAACCTATGTAGCAAAACGGATTGGAGAAGAGGTTTCTGATGCTTATCCAGAGGGGTGGGAGAGCTTTGTCTCCTTAGCTACTCCATGATCTACAGCACCAACAAGAATATCCAGGCTTGAGATTTAAAGATATGTTACCTTACTTTTTTACATCGGTAGGCAAATATACCTTTCTCAGACTGCAATCATGTTCACAAGGGCTACAACTGGCAGCAAACAAAAATGCTTTAACTAAGATATTCTAAGTGATGAGGGGAACTGAAGAACAAAGAAAAAAAAAAAAGAAGGGTATAGAAACAAAAGAAATCTATCTATGTCCATTCATAGCTATTCTGTTTCAGGGGATGATGTTAGCCAATGTGCATAGGGGTCAGGCCTCATATTCAAATATTTTCTGTCCCTTTATATGTCAATTCAGTGAGAATATTATGACTAATATTTAAGTAGCATCATTTGGCCTCTGTAACTTAAACTCATTAATATTCCTCAAAGTAAGAATTAAGGCAAATGAAATATGTGTATTTCCTGGAATATCCGAAGCAAATGATCTATGTTGGTTCTCTTTCTTTTCCAAGAACCCAGACTAGAAACCTGGGGACTAGAAGGCTAAAATCATTCCCCAGCTATCTGAATCACACTCAGTAAAATAGCCTTCTACCATTTTGTTCAAGAGGCATATCCAAAACATTAAAGACTTTTAATTAAAAAATGATAAATTCTAATAAATTATGGGTGATGTCTTTACAGAACTTAATTATGAAAAATTAGCTTTTACCATATTATAAAATTATCTTTATTTCTTTGTATTCCCCCTAAAAACAACCTGGTCCTGCAATCTAGAAGAGATTAAACAAATATTTCCCTTTCAGAAGCCATGGAACTAAATAGCTCATGACTATGGCATTTCTGAGCTGCTACTCCAAACAAAGATGGATTTCTCATCCCATTATCTCTCTCCAGTCTTGCAGGAGAGCATCACCTGGGAAAGTTACAGATGAAGTTTTTTCAAGAATCTGTTTACAAGGTACAGATGCTCAGCAAAGGGAGCTCAGCATCCTGGCCCAGCAGGAAGCCTCAGGTGCCCACACAGTGCAGTGCTAGCTGCTAATTCCTTTGCTGCCCCCCAACCTCCTCATCTTAAGGGGGAGATATATGGTAGGACAGGAGAGGGTAGATCTCCACTCATAATAGCCCCCTCAGATGATGCATTTGTACCCGGAGCGATGAGCACTGCCCTCCTGTGTTGCTCAGAGCCATGAGTAATTCTCAGGATCTGAGAAGCTGGGGGGAAGCTCTGGATGGTGTGGGCTGCATCATAGACAAGCCTGCTTAAGTCCTGATTATTGAGCATGGAAATTTATGTATTACCTTTCAGTATGCCAACTTCTTATCTTCCCGAGAGAATTTCTTTTTGAAAGCATACAAATAGAGTTAATAGAGTCAGGGATAGAGTCTGTTCTTCAAGCATTATGCTTCCTTTTCTCCTGATGATACAAATGTTTCCTCTTCTTGAAAAAGCTACATTTAAGTGGTGGAGTTTCAGCTTACTCCTTGGATTGAAGCTATTGCTAAAGCCTCTCAGGTAATCTAACTATAATGATCACAGAAATTTCCTTCTTGTTATGAGAGGGAAAAATGAAAGAACAGACCATTTGAAAAGCATCCCACCTCTGATTATAGACCCCTGTGTAAGTCTTGTCTCTGTCAGCTTGCTTGGTAATTTGAGGTGAGTCACTTAACCTGTCTAGACCTCTGATTCCACGTAATGAACTTGGAAGAGAAGATGGGAAAAGTCCTTTCCTGCTTTAAGATTCCACAGGTCTGTGTTCTACTCACTTATATCCCCTTACTCCCATTATTGTTTTATCATCTTGAGTAGCAATAACAGTGCCTTACTCTATGTCATTGTGCTTTGCTTGCATTATTTTATTTCTGACAGTATACTTATGAACTAGATGGTATTAGGGTGGCCACATGACACATGAGAAAAGTCGAGGATTAGAGAGGTTAAACAATTTCTTCAAGGTCATATGGCCAGTAAGTAGCTAAGCGTGGATCTGAACCTGTCGATTATCTTCAAGATCTATATTCTTAGTTCCTATGCTGTATAACTTCTCTTTCATTTGAGTTGTTAGTACGTGATATTTTTCTCTGCATAATATCTTTAATGGCTATCATGTTTCTGTGGGCTGAGCAAAAACCAAACATACGCACAACTTCACCTGTTATGATTAACCCTTCAAAGGGTCCACCAGGAGCATAATGATTCCCCAGACTGCAAATACAGAAAGAGCATCAAAAGGTCTGTCTATCTATCTGTCTGTCTATCTATCTATTCATCTGTCTCTCATATCCTCCTGATGCAGAGGTGTTTGCAATATCCCGGAGGGATGAGAATTTGTGATGACAATTTATTTAGTAAATATTCTTTTCTGAGTATATCAGCTAGGCAAGTGGACTATTTAGAAAATATATTCATGTTTTAGAATAGAGACTCAACTCTAGCCATCTGAGAAGAAACACCATGACTATTATAAAGAGAGTCCCATTTTTTTTTCTAAAAGTCAAAGCTTCTTTCATGTACAAACAACTCAAAAATATTTAAGATTCTTAATTTTAAAAAATAGTTTAAAAACTAATTAGACTTTTTCCCCACAAGACAGAAGAAGCAACTAATTGAAATCTGTAATAACAATAACTATCAGAGGAAAAATAGACTGCTCAGAACTAATGTGAATAAAATCAGGCTCTTAGAATTCATAAATAGATGAGTTAAAATGCTCCAAATTCTGCTATATTATATATTATCTCCTGATCTTATCAGTTACGTCTCAAGGTGGAGGACAGCTCAGCTTCTCTAGCCAGAAGTATAGCCTCAATCTTGCAAGAAAATATAAACAATTAAATACACACCAACAGATTCTTTTAAGCATCTTAGCTGTTTTTTTTTTTTTTCATTTTCTACTGCGCTTGTGCATTCTACAGTGTTTAAAGACTGGACATATTATTGGCCATTGAATTTCTCAATAATAAAATACCTATTATAGAAAATACCTGTTTCTAAACAAACCAAAAAAGTTAAAACGACTTCTTTGTTTTTCTCGTTTTTCATAACTTGGGAACAATGGGCTAGCCTGTAAGCTCTACAAAGACAGGGACTTCTGTCATTTTGGTTTGTTGATGTTTCTTAAGTGCCTAGAATGGCACATAGTAGGCACTCGAAAAAGAAACAGTGAAAGTTGAATAAACAATTACTATATCGAAAGACAGGGACTTCTGTCATTTTGGTTTGTTGATGTTTCTTAAGTGCCTAGAATGGCACATGGTAGGCACTCGAAAAAGAAACAGTGAAAGTTGAATAAACAATTACTATATCCGAAAGATAAGCTTATTTTGTCCTGAGTCATTTTATGCCCAGTAAGCAAGTCAGAGATGTAGTATATTTGGAAGTGTCTTGCTGTATAAAAATAGAGAAGAATCTGCCTGACATCTTCAGGCCCTGCTGTCACCAAATCCAAATGACCATACCACCCAGGCACTACTTTTTAAAAATTCCAGAATAGTGGACAATTTTTTCCAGTGTTATATTCTCTCTGCCAATACAGCAAGTAACTGGCAGCTTTTCTCAGTAGAATACTATATCTAGGCTCATTTAAATGCAAGTAACAGAACCCATTTCTAGCAGCTTAAGGAAAGTGTGAGTTTTTATTGTACAGATCCAGAAGCAACTTAGACTGAACAAGGTCAGGATATATAACCGGGCATCACCAGGTTCTGGAACCAGAGCCTCTGTCACCTTGGAAACATGTGGAGTTGTGGTCTCTCATCCCTGTGCATGTGCCTTCATTATTCTCTCTCAGTGCCGTGTACCCAGTGCCTACCATGGTGGCAAGCACATAATAGGTGTATTGTAAATATTTTTGAGTGAACAAATGATTGGGATATCTCTGCTTTTCCATGATTGTGGAGGAGAAATGGCTACATCAAATGGCTTTTGATTCCAGTTCTGCTGACTTAATAACTTATATCTTTGTTTCACAATTTAAGTTTCTAAGAAAAAGAATCTAATTGACTCGACTCTTGCAANAGAAGCAACTTAGACTGAACAAGGTCAGGATATATAACCGGGCATCACCAGGTTCTGGAACGAGAGCCTCTGTCACCTTGGAAACATGTGGAGTTGTGGTCTCTCATCCCTGTGCATGTGCCTTCATTATTCTCTCTCAGTGCCGTGTACCCAGTGCCTACCATGGTGGCAAGCACATAATAGGTGTATTGTAAATATTTTTGAGTGAACAAATGATTGGGATATCTCTGCTTTTCCATGATTGTGGAGGAGAAATGGCTACATCAAATGGCTTTTGATTCCAGTTCTGCTGACTTAATAACTTATATCTTTGTTTCACAATTTAAGTTTCTAAGAAAAAGAATCTAATTGACTCGACTCTGGCAATGGATTGACTTCTCCGGGGGAGGGATCTATCTCTTGCCTGATCAACTCTTACCGGGGGACTAGGGTTACATAGCCCTATCCCATGAACAGGGAGATAGACTTTCAGAAAAGAGGCTACTGCCCAGGCAGGTGTTCTGAGAGGTGTCTGCTAAAATGGTGGTCAAATGTTTGCAAAGATGACTGCAGTAATTTCTGTCCACAGGCCCCTCTGCAGTGTGACTTTGTGGTTTCTCCCACCAAAAAAGAGTCCATTTCCTGCAAATTGAATCTGGACTGGATGTATGACTTGCTATGAGTCACAAAATGTGAGGGAAGTGATGATATAAGAGTTTCTAAGCCTAAGTCTCAAGAGGCCTGGGCATGCTGCCAACATCACACAAAAAATGCCACCTTTGCCTGTTGGATACAGAAGGTGTTGTTGTGAGCCAGCAACTACCACCAGATATGACAAGGCTCTTAACCCTTCTGGCCCCAGTTAAGTGACCAGATGACTGCTACCATGCGAGTACCCCAAGCGAGGCCATCAGAAGTACTGTGAGCAAATAAAATTGTTTGTATTTTAAGTCTCTAAGTTTTGGGGTGGTTAATTATGTAGGAGTGAGCAGGACTGAATCCACATTGAGACTTAAACCACTCGGGCTGTAGGCAAATTTTAAAAAGACAGTTTTTTTCTTAGCATGTATTTCTCTGAGTTCCTTCTTTTCCCATGGTTATTTTATATTGTAAACATAGGTTATAGAGCAAGATGACATTATTTATATAAATGTAAAGTTGTTTTCCAGCTAGCCTAGAGCTGCAAACTTGCTACCAGTCACATACTATCCAGACACTGAGAAACCAAGAAAGACATCAGTAAAGCTATGCTGATTCCATCCCTGCAGGAGGAACCTAAAATAACAGCAAGGATGGGAACAGAAGCCAGATGGAGCCTTGGTGAGACTTTGTACCTGGCTCCTTGCATGGGGCCCCCACAGCTCACACCCCCCTCCCTCCCGCTTTTCACCTCCCACCTTCCATTCCCTCTATTTCCTCTTTAAAAACCCCTCGATAAATCCAAATCTTTGAGATGGCTGTAGTCTGGCCAGTCTCTTTCTGGTTTACCAGAGAGATGCGTTAGCCTAACATCTCTCCTCAGGTCACCAGTATTCCTGAATAAAAGCTGACTTCCATTTTTACCAACATTTGACTTTTGGGTTATTGGTTTTGTTTGGAGGCAGGCAGCTGGACTTGGGTTCGGTAGTAAGATTTTGGCAAGTGTGAGGCAGGAGCTGAATGCCCTGGGGTAACAGATTTTGGCAAGCCAAGCCAGGGATTTTTGGTGGGGAGCAGGCAA
The DNA here is from genome assembly GCF_000696425.1 of Galeopterus variegatus. Taxonomy (NCBI): domain Eukaryota; kingdom Metazoa; phylum Chordata; class Mammalia; order Dermoptera; family Cynocephalidae; genus Galeopterus; species Galeopterus variegatus. The sequence continues at coordinate 18,508 of NW_007736200.1, read as the reverse complement.
CTGGACTTGGGTTTGGTAACAATTATGCATAAATGGATAACTGACTCAGGCAAATTTTTATAAATTTTAGTAACTTTCATTTTTTCTTATTTGGCCAAGAAGATACCAAAAGTTGAATCCAGAATTGGTATCAAGGATTACATTCATAAATTGACTACTTATTGAGGTCAGCCTGATCCCAAAAAAACCAAAAAGGAACTAGGAAAGAATGGAAACTATCCTTGGCACTTCAATAGAAAGAGACTTAGGTGTGTTCCTATGCTTATTAGCTAATGTGATACTCAAGTTTCTTGTACCTCAGTTCAATTACTTATTAAATGCAAACAACAGTATGTAAGAAAGGCCTGTGGAAAAATAGAACTGAAAGACAATACAAATCCTTCCACGGACCTTTTGAATACCCTTCATATATTTCAAGCAGGACTACGAATGTCATCTACTGCACAATATGCACAACCATTGTTGTGGGAGTCCTGTGAAAATTACATGAAATCATTTACATAAAATGTTTGTAGAATGTGTGGTACAGTGTTAAGTGTTCAGTATAAGCATAAGCTCTATATTTCAAAGCACAATGTAAAGCTCAATTTGTCTCTAATAGAATTTTAGACACTTGCAAGTAAATGGGGAAGTTTTGTGGACACAGTTGTGCAAAAAGTTTTTAAACCAAGAAATTACATTCATGTCCCCAGCAAGATAAATCAGCTCTGCTACCCCATTCCAGGTGTTCCCTAGCAAATGGAAGTGGCAGCCCAGCTGTCCTTCAGACAAATAACCTCCAGATACCATCTAGTGTAGTATTCTTCTGAGCTCTGTCCTGGGAAACTCTATTTCATAATAAACTTTTTGAAAATGTGGTTTGGTTATCAAATTTGGGAAATGCTATCGAGTATATCTGTCTCTGGGGAATTATCAATTTATATTAGCATAGAAAAGCCTTGAGAATTCCTGCAATAAAACACACACACACACACACACAATAGCAAACCTTATCTAAAGAGAGATTTTCCTTTTTGTTTTAAATATAGTAAGTGATTTGCACTGTATAATGTCTTCTAACATACTGCAGAACTAGTACACATCACAACACACAGTGTAAAGCCTGCATCTAACGTAACAAACCCCACACCATTCTATAGAGCAGGACACTGAGATCCAGGGGTATAGGGACTGGCAGACAGACTCCAAACTTAACGTTACTATTGAGGTACTTCTCTAGCCACCGTCATTTGCCTTCTCTGGCAAGGGCTTTTCCAAAAAATCCCTTTGGAGGCATCTCCTATACCCTATTTCTCTCTCTGGGTGTATCCATCCTCTAACAGCACATAAAGGCTATGGAATCCCTTCACCACCCTGCTCTACAAATGAAGAAACATCAAGAACAGAGCTGCCATTCCATTTTGCCAAGTGCGGAGTGATGGCTTGGTTGGCTCCACCTGTCTCCGTTAATGACCTAAGCGTGCTGCCATGGCTTATTTATTACAAAAAGGGTGCAAAGGAAAACCCCAGGCCTTCTTCACAGTCTGGATATTTGTATAAGCCCTGAATCTCCCAAAAGAGATGTTCTCTTTGGCCCAACTGGGTTTTCCTGAGCAATCAGACATGACAAGTGTGTTTAACTCACTAGGGAAAGACTAAGAGACTAGCTTAGGGAAGATGATGACGGTCTTAGGGGACATTTGCGAGGCAGGATTGCATAGTGGTTAAGATCATGGGCAGTCAGACACACCTGGGTTTGAATGCTAGCTCCACCACTAGCTTAGGCAAGTTACCTACCATTTCTAACCTCTATTTCCTCATCTGTGAAATGGCAATTATAAAAATTTCTACCTTATGTGGTCACTGAGAGAATTAAGTAAAAGCCATGCATATAAAATAGTTAACAGAGTCTGGCTCAGTAAGTGATAGCTATTGTTATTATTACAAGGAGTTTCTAATTTCCTTAAAATATTCATTCATTTATACAACAAATGTTTGAGACCTTTCTAAATGCCTTACATGGCGTTAAACTCTGAAGCTACAGAAAAAAAGTAATAAGTGACCTTTCTGTTCACAGAGCTCACTTTATAATAACAACAGAAGCAAAGTGACAATGGCCACAGATGGTTGCAGGTGCTCTGATAAAGAAAAGCTAATAGGAGGAGCACCGAAGGTTGCAGATAAGGAGGAGTCTGCTTCAAGAAGGTGCGAGCCTGCAACTAAGTCTAGGAGAATTAAGTAATTACAGTATCTAGCAGAGAAGTGACCACCTACTAGAAGGTGTTTCCTACCTAGTAGCCATATGGAAGAGAGAGTAGGAGCTAGGCAGATGAGGAGAGGCTGAGGCTATATCAGGGAGACAACCAGCTTGAGGGAAGGCCTGAGGTTGAGAGAGCATGGCAGAAAACCACATAGCCAGGGCAGCGTGGGGATGAGACTGGGTGTTACACAGAGTTTCAATTAGACAGGGGCTTTTATGCCATGCAGAAGGGCATGGTATTTAATTTAAAAGGTCATGGGGATGATTATCTGATTTTAAACAAGGGCAGGGATGTACATGGACTTGCATTTTGGGAGATAATTTTGGCAGGAGTGTGGAGCTTACATTGTGGAGTGAGAGCAAGGAAATGAGTCTGGGTCATGCCTAGCTGGAGTAAATGCTTCCCCAAGAAGCCTCCTCTGTATTCAGGTCATACTAAATCTCCCCCAGCAACATGTCATGTACCTCTCATAGCCTAATATCACAGTTACTTACGTACATTCCTCTGCTCTTCTGCTGGACTCCAGGCACCACAAGAGGATTAACTGGGACTGAGACATTTCTCTCTTCTTCACAGAGTCTTGCAGGGGACAATTTCCCAGAAAATGTTTGTTGAGCAGCTAAAAGGACATATAGCCATACAAATTTGTTGCTCCTCTAGGTCACCTCTTCAACCACATCTCTATCCATATCCCTGTTAACCAATGTCTCTAGGTATTGTCCTATAGATCAGACCAGAGTAGGGTTGCCAGGTAAAGTATAGAATGCCCAGTTAAATTATAATTCAGATAAACAACAAATAATCTTTACTGTAACTATGTCTTATGCAGTTTTTGAGATATACTAAAAAATTCTGTGTTGTTTATCTGAAATTAAAATTTACCTGGAGTCCCATATTTTTATTTGCTAAATCTGGCAACACATAATCAGGCAAAAGTGCTAATGCTAATCACATCACTCTGGAAATGGCAGATTCTTACTCTCCCTTCTCTGACACTTTATTCTCTCCATTTAGCCCCAGAGTTCCTGAGTGTCTCCTCTTACTTTGCAGCTAGAAATGAATAACCATGTTTCTAAATCAAATCTGGACACAATATAGAATACATGAGCTGGTGTACAGGCTATTTCCAAACACTACCACTTACAAATTTGTATGGAATTTCTCTTAATGTCAGTTTCATCATTTACAAAATTAGGTTAGTGATATTTCATAGGGTTGTGGTAAAAATTAGGAACAATATAGTAAAGGGCCTCACATGGGGCTTGTAATACAGAAGATTCATTGAATTAATATTTCCCAGGCACTTATTCCATGCTAGATAGACACTGAGAATTCTCTTTGCCCTCGTGGAGTTTAAAGTTTGGGCTAGGGATGCTTATAGAATCTATGATTAATATGGCAAGAAAGATTGAAATCATGGAGCCCTTAGAATATTTAGGCAACTTAATTACTATATCCCTTGATTTTTTAATACTCACTCTTATTTTGACATACATGCATAAGTGCACACACACATATACACACATGCATATATGTGTGTATATCATGACTGTTACAGGAGCTCAGAGAACCAGACATAGAGAAATTAGCCAAGATTTAGCAAAAACAATAGGGAAGGGACCTCCAAGGTCTTGCGGGCTTATCTTGGTACCTGACTTCTGATCTGCATTCCCTCATAGACGATAACCTTACTCTGTTCCAAACTGTTTCCTAAATACCAGTAGTCCCTGCCCTACTCAGATCCTCTAACATAAGCACCAAGGAGAGTGTCAATGCAGCCTGTGTTGCTGGCACCCAGATAGGATTCTGAGTGGATGCCCACCTCCTGGCAGAGGTGGAGGCAGGTGGGAATGCTGGCTGTGCCTTTCTCATTACTTCTCAGGCAGCTGCTCTGATCACCTACCTGAGAGGCCAGCCTACTTTTCAATACCCTTGCCTGCTCTTCCATAATCTCCAAGGGCTCTCTGCCCAATTTCTGGACCAAATCTGAGCAAGGCAGGGAGGGCATTTGCAGCCTCTACCTACCAGCTGGTGAGGTCTAAAACTTGTCTTGTCTGAGTCAGGTGTGCCAGGGAGCCCTGACACTGTGGTGCCCTGACTCCAACTCACTGAGCCCTATCTGTATTCCTGGTCTTCTGACCTTGCTTCCTGATTTACACTTCATTTCCATACTGAGACCCTGAACAGCAGCCACTATCTACTGTCTGCCTGTATCTTCTCACCTTTGGTGGGGTCTCAACCCTACAATCAGTATGCATAATTGTCTTTTTATTGTCAGCTCCTGTATGACGTGTTTGATGTATATTACCATATTTAAAACTCATCACAGCCTTATTAGGTAATTATTATTCCCCATTTTTCTATACAAGGAAGCTAAGGCTCACAGAGATTAATTAGTTGCCCCAAATTACAGAGCTAGTTAAGGACTGACAGAAATTAGAACCCTAGTCTCTTTATCTCCAAAGTCCAAACCCCCTTTTATTAGGCCTAATTCACCTTTGGCTAGGGTAAACTTCTCCAGATTATGCAAACCACTCACATTGACAAACTTGCCACCCATCTGACTTTGTATAATGCCACTAGTTAGAACTTGAATTTCCATGCACTGTCCACCAGATAGAACCATCTTGGATTTAAGACTGGTTCCCCTCCTCAAGCTCCTGTGGAAGAAAAGTTTGACTTGATGGCCTTTTCAGTGGTCAGCTCTGTAGCTGGGCCACTATCCCCAGCTTCAGTCCTTCCCCTTCCCATTTTTAGCTCTGTTCCATCCTGCCTGCCACTAAGCTCCAGGCATATCTCATAGCAGGGCCTGCAAAAAAGGTGTAATCAGGACTGAACTGCGCTAGAGTACAGGAGCTAGGGCTGGCCCATGGCTGGGGATCCTAAGCCAGAGAAAAGAGGAACAGAAGTCAGCTTCTTGAATAAAAGTGGGCTGGTGCAATGAAGAATCAGTCTGAAGGAAGGTTCTGACCCAAAGTGGTGGAGGAGAGATGAGAAAGTGGGTCTAGGGTCAAGAACTGCTGTGGGAAAATGAAGGTTGAGACTGCAAGTGTAGTGAGATAGGCCAGACACAGACAGAAGCCCCTTGTGGCCCAGGTACAATATTATAGGAAGCCAATGGTCTTGCCTGTTGGTGAGGAAGGACCCAACCTGTAAAATATAGCTCCATTAGCCTTTCGAAATACCAGGAAGCATAAAGAGGCAAAGGCCATTGAGAAAGGCTTTTATTTTGGGGGTCAAAGACAAATTTATCTCCTGGGGCAGAGTTGAAGGGATACACACATCTTTCACCTCTCATACAGTCCACATCTTCTGTGGCTCCTGGTACAGCAATCGCATCCCTGGCCTAACACCAGCACTTTACTGAGCAGCCCACAGCACTGGCCTGCTGCTGTCTCCCCAAAAAGCAGGTGGGTTCCTTGGAGAGACAGACACAATGTACTATCAGTACTGTTCCAGTGAAACATAGAAATCATGCCATGGAAACTTAATTGCCACTTTATTCAGTAATCAGCATTAACATAGAGAATATTTAAAGCTACAACAGGTTGTGCAGCAGCCAGGAGTCTGGCAGCAACAACTTCTGGAAAGCTAGAAAATGAAGACCTATGTAGACTGAGGCCAGTCGATTATTTCAGGCCCTTTTATGACATATGTGGAAAAAGTGCCAATCTAAAGGCATGTTGAGAACACCAACTCCTTTGACTTTTCATTCTCAAGGTCCCTCAGGCACAGTTTGATAGAATCAAGCTCCATCAATTCAGTTCCACTCATCTTAATTGAATGTGGCCAGCATTGATGTAAATATGACCTAGCTCATGTCTTCAAGAAGTTTGTGGTATATTACTGGGTATGAGAAAATACAGTGATGATTATAATCAGGAAAGAAAAGAAGCTTGATTCGATTCTTGGCTCTAGAACTTATCAGTAGTTTGGCCTTGGGCAAGTTACTTAATTTCTCAGAGCTCTTCAGTTTTCTAGTCTTTAAAACAGGGATAAGATTATGGACCTAGCAAGGGTATGCGGGTATTAAATATAATCATATATATCCTATCACAGTGCTTGGCATAGATTAGGATTAAACGGTTTTCTCTGAAGTGTAAGACAAAACAGGCAAACAAAAACATAATGCCATAAAACAATGAAAAAAATAAAACAGAGAGGAAGTTTAGAAGACATAGAAATGGAATTGCTTTGCAAAGGCAAGAAAGGCTTAATGAAAGTGGTTATATCTGATGTGGGCCTGGAAGGACAAATAGACATTTTACAAGTGAGAAATTTTGAAAATCATAGTAAGTCCTCAAAGAAGTGTCAGGTGAATGAGTAGATGAAAGCATGAAGGTGGGTGGTTACAGTGCAGGCAGAAGCAGCTAGTAACAAAGGCACAAGGTGTGGCAATTCAGGATTTGTTAAAGGAATAGAAGAAGGATTCTTTTGTCAGGAAAATAAAAAATTTAAGAGAGAAGTAGAGGAAGTCAGAAGAAGCAAATTGTTCACATACGAGAGTGAACGTGATTGCCAACCTGAGTTGCTGATGAATTAATGGCATAGGCAGTGGAGGATCCATTGGAAATTTCCTGGCAAAGAAGAAGCATGTTTGGTGGTGACAATGGTGTGGAGAAGAGACTATGAGAGGAGAAATGAAAGGCGGGGGATATTGACAGGGAGCTGTTACACCAGTGCAGGTCACTGAGGGTGAGTCCCAAATTAGGGGGCTCAGAGCAAAGATAGAGAAGAGCAGACAAACTTGAAAGTCCCTGTGGGGTCTCACCACAGGAATTGGTAAGTGGCTGGATGTGGAAAGCAAGGTATGCTCTGTTTGGAAGTACTATGGGTGTCCCAAAGGTGAGCAGAAGAAAACAGCAGGTATCCCAATTGCCAGAAAGTGTGAGAGAATCATAACATAAGAGAGAGAGAGCAGACTGTTGTGAAACGATTGGGGGCCAAGTCAGAAAGAGAACCCCACTCACCTTTAGAACTGAGCACTTTCATAGCCAGGTCAGGCTACACCCAGGCATCTTGTTCACAGCCAGGCTGACCAGTCCTTCCAGCGCAATTTTCAATGTCACCTGCAAATGTAAATTAGAAGAATTTGAATTCGGCTGTGTGCAACCCTCAACTCCTAGAAACCAGTGTTTGGACCACTGAGCATTTGCCCCAGTTGCATGTAACCTTTCTCCAAGGCCTCACAACCAACACAGACCATTCAGTCAATCCAGAGGTGCAGATTACTCACACTAGAAAGGACAGAGGGACCCTCCCATCGCCTCCAAAGTGGAATGTTCAAGATGAGCAACTAGGGAATGGGAAATGAATATGAAAACTTTTATTTTTTAATGTAAATAAAATTAAAGAAAAAAACATACTAATATTTAATATCCAGATTTAGACCAGCCTCTTGACTGGAGTCTGTATATCAGTAGAAGAAGAACATGCTGGAAGAGGAGGATTTCATAGGTTGGAAGGTTAGCAGTGGTGCCTGCACTTGGGGACAGCTTTTAGGATATTGTCACATGTTACCATTTACACAAAGTATGTATATAGAGTAGATTATCTGATATTAAACTAGCCCTCACGAAATATACTTGTGGCACATAATGATCCCCTCTGAGGAACTGTGTAGTGAAGATAATACAAACAATTTACATAATATTTAACTACAAAAAAATGGTACAACTGAGACCTCCTATCCCTGGTATGATACCTTTATTAGCCATATAAAAAAGTGGAGAATTATTTAAGATAAGTGAACAGATATGATGTTGATGGTGGGGGAGGGAGGAGATGGAGGGGAAAAAAAGAGGAATTAGTAAAGAGACACAAAAATCAACTACACTGAATATTGGTAAATTAAAAAAAAAAAAGAATAAAAACACTAACCCCTAAAAAAAAAGTAGAGAATTATATTCAAATCAGATTTGACAAGTTAGTCAAAACTATCAAAACCATTTTTAAAAAATTTGAACTATTTGCATCCACTATAATTAGTAAATAATCCTTTCTTAGGTGTATATTGTGGAGATATTTTATAAAGACACATATTGTGTGTGCCTGCTCATTTTTATGTATGTATGAAGGTACAGATGTAAATATATGTATTATGTATTTATTTTACTGAATTAAGTATAGTCCCAAAGGTTTGGAGATCACAATGATGATGTTTCAACCTTGAGATTCTGAAGTTATCTCAAAATACTGAGGTTGAATTTTTTTGAGAGAAGACTTTGCTGGAGGAAAAAACAG